>NC_081421.1:24669642-24709642 GCF_949786415.1 Peromyscus eremicus | reverse complement strand
AATTTGGGAGGGACAGGGCCTCCCTATGTAGTTTTGACTCTCTTGGAATTCACTATGTGGACCAGGCTGGACTTGAACTCACAGGATCTGCCTGCCTCTTCCTCCCTAGTGCTGGGATTAAAGGCCTGAACCTCCACGCCCAACTTTCTTTCACAATTTTTTAAAGTATTTTTTCTTTTCTTTTTGATTGTAGCCCAAGTTGGCCTGCAATTCTATGTGTTACAGGCTGGCTTTGAACTCGTGCAATGCTCCTTCCTCAGCCTCCCAAGTGCTGAGAGTACTGAGATTACAGTTGTGAGTTACCACAACCAGCTGAGCTGTATATTTTAAAATACATATTTATGCATTTATGATATGTTATAAAGATAGTAAGAAAAAAAACCCTAAAACTAATAGGCCTAGAGGGATGGCTGAGCCAGGAAGTCCTGGGGGATGGCTGAGCCAGGAAGTCCTGGGGGATGGCTGAGCCAGGAAGTCCTGGGGGGATGGCTCAACCAGGAAGTCCTTGCTATGCAAGTTTGAGGACCTGAGTTCAACCTCCAGGACCTAAGTCAACAGGCTAAGTGTGCTGCTTTGCTCTTGTAACCTGAGGGCTGGGGGAGCTGAGACAGGTGAAGCCCTGGGGCTCACTGACCAGCCAGCTTTAGCCTGATAACGTGGTGAGTTTCAGGCCCATGACAGACCTTGTCTCAAAAACAAAACAAAACAAAATAACATAGATGGTTCCCTAGGAGTGACATATAAGATGGTCCTCTGGCACCTGTGTTCACACAAGCACACCCACATCACACACACACACACACACACACACACACACACACACCATACACAAGCACACCACACACACACACAATCACACACATACATATACTACACACCATACGCAAGCACACCCACATCACACACACACACACACACACACACATACCATACACAAGCACACCACACACACACACACCATACACAAGCACACCACACACACACACACACACACACACACACACACACACACACACAAGCAAGATCGGGTAGATCTTGTAAAACTAGTGAGAATCTGCAAGGTCCTCAATAATTCCCATGCTCAGAAGGCATAGGTTAACTGTGACCTAAGTTTTTAAGGAAAAATATGTTGTACCTCTATGTTGACTATCCAGATCTAGACAACTGAGCTTAGAAAAGGATTTCTCAAACACAAAAACTCCATTTCTATGCGAGATTGACTCTCAAACAAAAAACTTCAAGTTAAATGTAAGAGAGCAGAGCTGCTGTTTGCTGTGACTAGGTGTTTTGTCTTTCCCGGTGTAGTGTGACAGTTTCCTCTGAAATTAGTACCTTTTCTCTTGGAGGGAGGCTCCTGAAGATGCAGGTGAAGAAGAGAAGCAAGAAACTCAAAACAGCTTCAGGGAGTTCCTGAAACTGACCAGATTCACTAGGTCCCTCTCTTCCCAACTGTATATAAACTGTAAGGACTGCTGAGAGTCACTCTCAGACAAGCTAAACTGCCTCAAAGAGGCAGAGACCAGGAGAACAGTCTGGAAGAAGACTCAGAAGAAGGGAGCCACCGGCAAGGGACACGCTTCTACCTGTCCAGCTGCCTGCAGGCTATGAAGTACGGCCTAGGTTTCCAGCTTGCCTGTTGGGCTTTGGGGATGCAGCTGTCTTTGAGTAATTTTTGTTCCTTTAAGTAGCCCCTCACCAATATCCATGTAAGTCACACAAATAAAACTCATTAGTCACCAAGTTGGGCTTTGATGGTATCCTTTCTTTGGTCAGTTATCAATTTTCTACATGGTGAGTAGACAGCCATGCACGTCTCCCTAGGAATAATGTCGGACAATGGATCTGAATGGCCAGCTGCCTGTTTTATTAGCTAGCAGTGGTCAGAGATATAAAGTGGGCAGGTTAAGTCAGAAGAAACTGGTATAGGTGTTCACCGCACTGCCTCCATACCTGCTAAGAAGGCTCTGAATGTCCAGAAATGGTTGCTGGGCTCTCTGTGTAGACTAAGGTGGTCTGGCACTGAGAACCTGACAAGGCACCAAGTCTGACACCGGCAAGGAACTGATCTAGCTGTACATTTGAGGCCCATGTCCAGAGAACTCCGAGTGGGAATCAGTCTCCCAGGGGACCTGCCTTTCCCATGGTTTTGGGGAGCACTATGGGTATAACAGCTGTAATACACATCTGCTGTAGGCACGCACCTTATTTCAGCCACGCCACCCTGCTGCAACCCACCTGATCTTCTTCAGAGGCTGCAGAGGTGTTTATATTTCACCCTAGGTTTGGATCATGGCTGATGTCTCTGAGAGCAACACTGTCCACCTTTGCTCAGAGATCATGAGGAAATGCATTAGAGAAGCCGCAGTGGAGATGAAGTGAGGCTCAGGCGAGGTAGAAGCCGAATGCACTGCGGCCACAGGGTCACACGGACTGCGGCCGCAGGGGACGCACGGACTGTGGCCGGGAAGCATTCACTTCCATTACAGCGCTGCCCGGACACACGTCACACCAGGAAGAGCAACACTGTGTCAACAGTCCAGACTTCCAGCCGGTTTACGAGGTGTGTCTTTACTTTGGGAGTGGTTTTCTAGTTCTACCGAGAACTCTGTAGAAATACCACTGATTTATCCTCATGATCACAAACTTGCCTGCAACACTTTCCTAACAATGTTGGGGATGCGGGCTCTTTAATTCCATAACTTTTTCAGTTTGTGAAAGCTGGTTACAAAGAGGAAGACATTCTGATCTGGAAAACTCTTGATCATGATAAAATTATATGATTTAAGGAAGGAATAAAAAAATGAGGAATTTTGACTTTATGTTTCAGAGAAAATAAGAATACATTATCCTTACTGGTAAATGATGGCTGTGCAAAAACAAACTTATAAATTCCAGTGAGAAGCAATTTTTAAAGGTCTATTTAAAAACAATATATTACTCCTCTGTACATACATATTTACTCCTGGGAGTTACAGTGCACAGGAAAGACAAACTATGACTCTATCCACTTAAGTGTTAAAGTAATTGATATCTGATCCAGAAAACTTTTCTATTAAACATGCCTAAGCACAGATCCATTACTGAATATTTATTTATTTAGCAAATAAATCTTGATATTTTCATCAAGAGGAGACAGGGTATGCTTATTGTATTACTTTATTATTATTAAAATACAGCCATGCAAGAATAAGAACTGCATGGAATTGCATTATTTCATTGGAATATATGAATAAAAATCACAAGCAAAATCTTTATAAATGAAAGCATAATAATTCCAGGGCTGGTGAATTATTATTTGTTTTATATACCCCGACTACACCACATGAATCAAACTGGATGTTTTCTTAAATAAGAAAAATGGATAGCTATGCTATAAAAAAATCAGTAATTTTTCCTCCATAAAACACAGTACAATGAAGCTCTATTATAATACGGCTTGAAGATTTTGGTGGGTCCAATCTGAAAATGGATGTACTCTGACTTCTGGTGCATGCTGGAGCCTGGGCATCCTACAAAGCTGAAATTTGACTCTCTCCTCATCAATCTGATAGAAATGATCTCTTCCACAGAAGGTCAGTGAGTTTTCTCATGATAAATCAGTGCCAGGCTAATTTCTCATTTAACTGGTTTATTTGGAAAAAATTAAAACCTAGACTTAAATTCCAAAGTTATTTTAGATTGAATTACTCTTCTACCTTCCTCCTATGCCTCTAATTGTAATGTAGAAATATCTACAGAGAAGATGGGTTGGAGAAAACGCGTTGGTGGCTGGGGGACTTTCCTGCTCAAGGTCACCTCTGCCGACTACAGCTGGGTTTGCTGCATCGCCGTGACCAGGGAGTGAGGCCCTCTGTCCCAGGGAGGCTCCGTGAAGGTGACCCAGAGCTGGGCAGAGTTTCTGAGGTGGAGGTCTGTCTGCCAGCCTCCACTGGCTGGATCCAGAGTACTGGTCTCCAAGTTTTAATGATTAGCAACAGCTTCTCCAGCAAAGCTGTGCTAGATACCCCTTCTGGCGACTCGCAAGGTTCCCGGCACACCACCTCATCTATTGCGTTTCCTCAGACCATTTCTCTAATTCCATATTGTGCAAGCATGAGGACCTGTGTTCCCTCCCATGTAAAAAGCCATGTGTGGTAATAATCACCTGTAATTCCGGCGCTGGAGAGGAAGAGGCAGGAAGATCTGTGGGGCACACTGACCATCCACCTTAGCCTGTTTGGTGACACTCTCAGAACAAGGTGGATGGCTGCTGAGGAACAACACCTAAGGTTGACTTCTTCTCTACACACACACACAAATGTGCACATACTTGCACACTTCTGTGTGCAAAAATGAGCATACTGTCACATAGACCTGATGGTGGGTGTGCACACACATACTCACATATACCCAAAATGTAGGTGGTAAGTAAAGAGAAGAACGTGTGAAAATGTTGAGTGTTTCTGAAGATGGCATTGGTCGCACATGGAAGGGTGTTTTTCAGTCATTAGAATGGGGCGAGTGAGGACTTGAGCACAGTGGTAGAGTGTGCTGATTCAGCTTTCATTTTCACTTATCAGCACATGACTGTGCCGTCACAGTTGCTGCACAAATGTCTGTTGAAATAAGTGGACAATCGAATTTCCAATAGGGTAGAAGCGTCTTATAGCTACAGCTGGGCATGGTGGCAATTGTCTCAGCAGTTCAAATGACAAAGGCAGGAGGATTGCTGCAAGTGTGAGGCCAGCTATAGGACTTCCAGGGATAGACAGTGATACCTGTCTCAAATTAAAAAAAAATCTACAAAATAGATGAAAGTCAAATGCTTATTTTGGGGACATGGCAAGAAAACACAGTGATTCCTTGGTGTGACTCCTTCTAGCTGGCTACACGTGATCCTGGTGCTCTTTGTAAGTATTGTTCTGCACCTCCTGGGGAGAGGTGTTGAAGAAAACCTGACCTTTGTTCTTTCCATGCTCTGTACCCACACTCACCTTGAAGGGGTAAAGAAGTCACGCCTCAAAACTGCATTACCTCTAGTAACAGGCTACTAATAATTGTTTCACCCTCACCCCAGCTAACAAGTTTTGGGGAAAACCCCTGCTTTTTTGCCCCAGAGGCAAATGATGTCACCAGCCACTCATTTTGTTTGCTCAAAGCACAGACTCCACAGAGGCAAAGAGCTTTAGTAGCCCCAGAGAAATTTAAGTTCTAAACTGCCTCCTCCCTACCTCACACCCCCTTGAGATGCTTTATCTTCCTACTTTAGGTTCTCACATCACACTGTCATATGCTAGCAATTAGTAACTCAAAAATAGTAGAAACAATCATTAGTGATGTGTAATTATCTTCTCTTCGAAAGTGTAAGATCTTTAGCCTGAATTGTCTTGCCAACAGATCATAATTCATCTTGATAACAGGTTTGATGGAGTTACAGGAGATGTGAGTTTGGCTCATTAATGTTATTATTGTTTTTAAACTCTCAGTGGCAACAATGCTTCCTAAGTATTAATTAAATTCATCGTCATGACTTCTCTGGGAAGTAGGTTAACTATAACAAAACTTATTCCACCAGAAGAGAAATTGGCAAATTGGCAACTTGATGAATCAATTCCTCTGCTTTCTAGGTTTTTTTTTTTTTTTTTTGAGACAGGCTTTCTCTGTGTAGTTTTGGTGCCTGTCCTGGAACTCACTATGTAGACCAGGCTGGCCTCGAACTCACAGAGATCTACCTGGCTGTGTCTCCCGAGTGCTGGGATTAGGGGCATGGGCCACCACCACCCGGCAGTTTTCTAGGTATTGCAATGGAAATAGCTGAACTGGATTCAGTTTTCCATGGTGATAAGTAGGTATGACTTTTATGTGCTACCATTGACTCTTCTTAAAAAACAGAAAATCTTTGAATTATAATGAAATAATTCAAAAAAGTTATAGCAAACAACCAAGTCTAAGTTCTGAGAAATATTAACTGATTTTTAAAAATGTACTTTTTCTTTTGTGTTTTAATCTTTCTTTAAAAGTTGAATTTTGAGCATGTGTGTGTATGTGTGTATGTGTAGACAGCAGAAGAGAATCATGGATGGGAGTCTTCTACCACCTAGCTTGAGGCAGAGTCTCTCTTGTGTCTGGCTAGCTGGCTTGGAAGCTCCCCGGGGGGAGGGGGAGTTTCTTGTCACCTCTGTGTGTCATCAGAGCCCTGCTAGAATTTTAGACACTTGCTGCCATGCCCTGCTTTTCCATGGGTTGTCCGGCTGGTGCGCTGACTGCTTTTTCTTGCAGAGCCATTTCCTTGGGCCCTTTGTCGAATGCTTAAGAGAGTGTTCGAACTCAGTACACCAGTATCAACCCGCACTATAGCCTGAATTCCACATTCACTTCTTTTTTCTTCTCAAATTCCCCCTGGTCTTTAGGGATTTATGATTCAGCTGTCAATAGTTGGCTTTATTATCTTTCCTCTGGAGTACCTAGGGCATTATGGATAAAAATCAGCAGTCTAGAAGTCTGTAGCTCAAGGGCCAGGACTAGGTCCACATCTGAGGCCTGCTGTCATCAGTCTGGCAAGGGACCTTCAGAGGGCTACTTGTCTTTCCTTGTTATTGTTTGTTTCTAATGTAGATCATCTTTCCTCATCAATTATGAGAACAAGAGGACAAATGCGGAGTACCTGATACTCTAAACGTGATCAATAATAGACTTGTTATTAACCTCATAAATCAAAGCCTCAGCCCCAGGGAAAGGAAAGAGAAAAGATTATTTCTTAATTTGATACTGGGACACCAGGTGCATGCCTTTGGAAGCCTTGCTTTATCTTGTAGTCATTGTTGAGCATATTTTTGTTTGGTGTGTGTGTATAAAACTCCTCTTAATCCAAAACAACCCTTGGTACATAGTGATTAGGAAAAATACTTTGGAGTGAGTGAACAAAAGCAAGAGACTTTAGGAATGAAGAAAAGGGAAGACTGTGATCCCAATGTTGTGTCCTCTGCCATACTGCTGGGATTTGGATGTGAGACATCCTCCACAGGAGTATGTGTTTGAACACATGGTCTCCATCTGGTGGTGCTGTTTTTGGAGGCTGTGAAACTTTTAGGAGGTGAAGCTTAGCTGGAGAAGTGAGAAACTGGGAGGAGAGGAGGGCTTTGAGGTTTATTACACACCCCTCACATCTGGCCCTAGTTCTTCCTTCTAAGTTGGACTTTATCTCTCGAACCATGAGCCAAAATAAACCTTTCCCTCCCTTAAGAAAAGTAATTCAAGCAGGTACCCTTGGTTATCTGGAAAAAGAAAGAGAGGCCAAGGAGTAAGGTGGGTAGTGGATAGGAAACCCAAGCAGCATGCCTTGGATAAAAAAAAAAAATCCATCTTCAGGAAAATACTAATTGTTCGGAGTATGGAAAGAGACTGAGGGAAAGGTAGCTTTTTGTCATAGGTCTTTACTTCATTTTTTTCTTTTAAAACCTTGAAAGTGTCTACATTTATTCTTTAAAACGTCTAAAATTGTGACCACACAAGGCATATTGTATTGAAACCAAAGCTAGCACTACTTACAGTCTTAGAAATAGGTTCACATTTGAATTCCTTAGATTAAAGCTTCCACCTGTGAGTAGAAGCAACAAACAAGGCCCAAAGGGCACTGTGATGGTTGCCATGGCAGGCAGCATCAGCCACCTGCATGAGATGACGGACTTACCTGTGTAGATACAGTCCACGTATGCAGGGTGAGTTCTGATGAACACCTCTCTCACTTTTTCGATTTTATCAGCCCTTATTTTTGTTGCAAAGGGTGTGTACATAACTGAGAAAGCCTCGGCTCTGGTGATGGCTTCTTCAATCATGGCCTGAGAGGAAGCAAGCGACCCACTTAGCAGAAATAATAGGGTAAGACTTTTTGAGAATGTAAAAAATATAATTACCTTTATGGATGATTTAAAAATCTATATGCTGTACAGCAAAGATAACATACTTTGGTCTTAAATATTCATTAGAACAAAATTTAATTAGTTTTGAAAATACTATTTCACGTTGAGAAATCCAATTAACTGAAGAAAGTTTGTAAACAGCCACCTGTACTCTGAGCCTGTCTTAAGATAAAAATAAAAAATCTGTCTTTCAAGGTGTCGTTTTCTCTACTTGATTTAGATAGTCAACCTGCTGATGAATACAAGTTGGTGATATATATATATATATATATATATATATATATATATATATATATATGTATTTAAAATGCTCTGTCTTTCAAGGTGTCGTTTTCTCTACTTGATTTAGATAGTCAACCTGCTGATGAATACAAGTTGGTGATATATATATATATATATATATATATATATATATATATATATGTATTTAAAATGCTCTGTCTTTCAAGGTGTCGTTTTCTCTACTTGATTTAGATAGTCAACCTACTGATGAATAGAAGTTGGTGAGATAGATATATATATATGTATGTATTTAAAATGCTCTGAGCCACCTATACTGAATTATTTGTAAAAGAAGGACACATGCTTTTCTTCTTCCACTACTGGGGAAAGTCTTTAGCAATAAGAATCTTTCTCAGCTTTCCCCCTTAAAGCATCCTTACCTCCGGATCACAGGTGACAGAAGACAAATTCAGCTGTGCAAAATGTTTCTTTAAATTACATTTGTTCACATACCGTTCTTGCTAGGGCCTGGCCCTCACTCAGAGCTTCCCGTTTAAATAGGCCACAACCACACTTGTAACAGATTAAAAAAAGAACCATCTCAAATTTTAAAGGGCGTTTATTCTTTTCCTACTACTTTTTCTTCTGAAGGAGTCTTGAAGATTGAATAAAAAGTATGTCTAGAGCTACCTCATTTTTTCTGAAAATAGCATAAAAGCATATTTTATTAAAAGTCCATATATATTTATAAGAATAAGAAGTTCCCCTGGCAAGACTATCTATAACCAATAAGAAAGTCAACAGATTGGAGTTATGTAACAGTGGGGGAAAACCCAACAAAAAATTATATCATTATCAACATCATGTTTTGAGAGCATTAACAAGGTAAAAAGCAAGAAGCTGATTTTTTTTTTCATTTTGCAGTGTTACATGGGACTTTTAAAAATATATTTAACAAAATCTCTTGATTGAACTTTTGGGAAAGTCACATCATGCACTCCAATTCCACTCACTTTCCAGTCTCTCCATATCCTCTCTTCCCCCTGCATTAGCATCCTAAATGAAAATTAAGAAAAAAATCAAACCAAACCGAACCAAACCAAAATACACACACACACACACACACACACACACACACACACACACGCAGAGAGAGAGAGAGAGAGAGAGAGAGAGAGAGAGAGAGAGAGAGAGAGAGAGAGAGAGAGAGAAAACAACAAGAAAACACTTTCTTCTCTCCTTCGTCTTCCCTGCCTCTCCAATATCTCTTCATTTTTACTGGTGTCCTTGGGAGCCACGGTGTGTCACATAGTATATACCCTTTTGTCCAATCAGCTTTACTTGCAAATGTTCATTGGAATGAGTCATTGGTCTGGTTCAAGGCCTCTGGTTTCTGGTCCACTATCATCCCTGGATCCTCACAGAAAAACCTCTGGGATATCCCACAGCCACCCTGAGTCATAGAGATCCTGTGGTTATCCACAGGACCAATCCCTTCACGAGTCCCAGCAGGCCCTAGATGGGGTAGATGTTAGGGTGGCCTAACTTAGGCCCAGGATGGACCTGGGTGGTAGCTGAGCTGCTCAGTCCAGGCCACCAGGGCTGCCTCTCTCAGGCGAGAGGCAGAGTCAGCTCCTCTACACCTACATGTGCCATTCTCATACAAGTATATGCTACACTGTGAATATCCCACCCCCACACATGCCCTCACTGTGTGGCCTACTTTGCACTCCTCATCTCTTGTGAATCCTTTTATTCTTCTTTCATGACATCAACAGTTTACATGATTTTATGTTTCTTGACATCTAGGACCCCAAAACAAGAGAAAATGTGACATTTGTCTTTCTGAGGCTGATTCAACTCAACACGATCATCTCCAGTCACATGCATTTTCCTGCAAAAATCCATTGTGCAAAAAGTAGCACATTTTCTTTATCCAGTCTTCTGTTGTTGGGCAGAGCTTGTTTCTGTCCCCTACCTAGTGTGAATAGTGCTGCTGTAAACATCGATTTGCAGTGTCTCTGTGAACACTGGGAAATGGCGCAGCTGGTTCACACGGTACTTCCATTTTTAGTGTGTTTTGAGTGACCTCCATACTGACTTTCATAATGTCTGGGCAATTTTACATTCCCACCAGCCATGCGTACTCCTCTTTGTCCACATCCTTGCCAGCATTGGTTGTTATTTCTTTTCTTGATGGCCGCCATTCTGACTTGGGTGAGATGGAGTCTCAATGGAAATTTATCTGACGGTTAGTGAAGTTGAACATGTTTTCATGTTTAATTGGCTGTTTGTATTTCATCTTTCGAGGATTATCTGTTCATTTCAGTAGTCTGTTTATTGATTGGGCTGTTTGATTTCTCGTTACGTAGCCTGAGTTCTTTGTATATTTTAAATACCAGTCTTGTCAGCTGTATAGATGGTGAGGATTTTCTACCATTCCATAGAAATTCCATCTTGTCTCTTCACTTGCTTGCTTCACAATGTGCTGTGAGAAGGTTTTTAATCTCATGAAGTCCCACTTGTCAGTTTTTGGCATTGTCGAGTGACTGGAGTCCTAGTCAGGAAATGCTTGCATATGCTGATACCTTAAAGTCTTTCCCCTAATTTCCCCTTGAACGATGTCGGAGTTGCAGGTCTTTTTAAAGGCCTCTGATCTATCTGTAGTTGCTTTTCATCCAGGGTTAGAGATAGGGATCTAGCTTCATTTTTCTACATGTGAATGTCCAGTTTTCCCAGCACCATTTGCTAAAAAGGCTGCTTTTTTGTTAATATATGTTTTTGGCATCTTTGTAAAAACTCAGGTGGCTGTAGCTACGTGAGATTATTTCTGGATCCCCCATACTGGTCTGTTCTTATACCAATACCATGCTGTTTTTTATGACCGTGGCTCTATAGTATAATTTGAAATTGGTATGGTTCTCTTTATGATCAGGATTGCTTTGGCTATGTGGGATATTTTGTGTGTCCACATGGAGTTTAAGATTGCTCATTTCTATTTCTGTGAAGAATAATGTTGTGATTATATGGTGATTCCATTGAATCTGTGGGCTGGCTTTGCAGAATAGCCATCTTCACAATATTAACTCTTCAAGCCCACGAGCTTCCATTATGCTGATTTTAAATTAAGTACCCTAATCAAACTTAGTCATTGCTTGTTCCATTCCTCAGTGACTTCACATGGCCTCTATGATCATCTATACTATCTACAAAGAAAGAGCGATGCTTCTTATGATGCAGAATGTTCTCTTTTCTCTTAGATTGTCATAACATTGCTTTTCCAAGTGCAGGGCACCGAAAGGGGTTGTAGAATGGAGCTGTTAGATGTTATTCAGATGGAGTTGCCCTTGACTGTGGTAGGATCTAGGTGCTCTGTCCTGGACCATGATTTGGAAGCCTAATCATGGCAACAAAGGCAACAAGTCTGGAATTCAGAGATGCAGATGAATAAAGACTCTTGGTCTTCAGTAAGAGAAACAGTTCCTTCAATGTTGTTCTCTTATATGCTCAGAGCTGGAACCAGTCCTGGGAGGGCTGTTATGGACCAAGTCGATGTGAAGCCACCTGAAGATGTATGTGGAATGACGTGGAGGAGAGGAAGGATGCTTCAGACCTTGGGTTTAAGGACAGAACTTGGCTTTACTGTTTATTTAAGCTGTTGGCTCCTGTATTTTTTTTTTTATTGCTAAGAAATTTTCTATTCATTTTACATATCAGCCACAGATTCCCCTGTCCTCCCTCCTCCAGGCCCCCAGCCTTCCCCCCAACCCACTCCCCATTCCCACCTCCTCCAAAGCAAGGCCTCCCATGGGGAGTCAGCAGAGCTTGGCACATTCAGTTGAGGCAGGTCCAAGCCCCTCCCCATGTGCTAATGCTGTTTAAGTGTTATAATGCTGTATAAGCCCATCATAGGCACTGGGCTCCAAAAAGCCTGCTCATGCACCAGGGACAGATCCTAATCCCACTGCCAGGGGCCCCTTAAACAGTTCAAGCTAAACAGCTCTCTCGCCTATGCAGAGGGCCTAGTTCAGTACCATGGGGGCTCCACAGCTACTGGTCCACAGTTCATGAGTTCCCACTAGTTTGGTTTGGTTGTCTCTGTACATTTCCCCATGGCTCCTGTATTAATCAGCCAGGGCTAGCATTAGAGAGGACCACAGGGCAACTGGCCAGAACAACAAGAATTCGTTCTCCCAGCTGGGGAGGCAGGAGGCCCCAAGACTGAGGTATCAGCAGTGCTAGCTTCCTCTGAGGCCTCCCTCTTTCTCTTGGACATGGCCTTTTCCTCCCTGTGTCTTCAAAAATTGTCTTTCTTTTCTTTTCTTTTCTTTTCTTTTCTTTTCTTTCTTTTTATGAGTCCGTGTGTGTGTGTGTGTGTGTGTGTGTGTGTGTGTGTGTGTATGATGTTGGGATCGTATCCAGTGCCTCCTGAATGTCAGGCATGTGCCTGATGCCTGTGCTACATTCCCAGCTATCTTTTCTGTTCTTAATCTCCTTTTTATGATTCCACTCACATTGGACTGGTCCACCACAGATCTCATTTTAACCTAGCCCTCCGTACAAAGAGTCCATCTCCAAATATAGTCTTATTCTTAGACACTGTGCATTAGCACTTTACTTAAATATATTTGAGGGGAGGACAAAGATCTGTCTATCAGTTTCTGACACCTAGGAGGCTTCCCATTGGTCTTTCTGATTAGCCTGAAAGTGGGCATTTTGTCTTAAATTCTGGCTGAAAAAATTAGTGAAGGTATTTAATCTTCCAGCTTGCTTCTAGAAAGACATTAGCAAGATCACAGTCAGGACAGGATGGGAGGAAACACTCTCTAGCCCCTTTCTTTTCCAATTGCTGGCAGTTTAAGTGACTGCTGGCAGGGTAGCTTGGCAAAACCATCTCACAGCAGGGATGGAAAGGCACATGCCCAAGAACACTCACCAGCTTTTCTGCAAGTGGCAGAAGTATGGTTTTCATGTGGCGGCTTGATCTGCTCATTGGCAGATCTGTGTCCTTGGCACCCTGATTCAGGCTGTGCATTCAGGCCTTCTTGTGTGTATTTGCAGGAGAGCAGACTCCTTTCCACTGGGAATCAACCCAGATCATTCTTTTGTCTACATGCTCTCCATCCTAGTGATGCCTAAGGGAGTGGGTGAGCGAGCAGCCTGCTTACACAATTCATGAATAAGAAAGAAATGAGTTTTGCAGCTGGGCATGGGGTACATGTTTGTGATCCCACCACTCAGGAGGTAGATGCAGGAGGACAAGTTGAAGGCCAGTCTTGGCTACATGAGAGAGATCTTTTCTTACAACAAGACAAAACAAAACAATGAAGGAAAGAAAAACATTCCGGAAGGATTAATGTTTGAAGAAAATTATTATAACCCTAGGGGAAAATGATTATTACTATAAAGTACAAATAAGAATATGAGTTGTCTTTGCATTGGATCCTGAAATATCCTTGCTGTGTTTCGTTTTTTCTAGGACTAGACAATCTTTTAGACTTTGAACCTGCCTCATACTGCTCTGGCAAAGGAATAGAGCAACATTTCATATACTACTCAGTGTAATTACATTATTTGGTAACTGGTTAATGGAACGATCTAGGAAAAATTCAGCCTACATACTTTATTAAAAATGAAAATTTTATTTTCTGGTACCACAGAGGCTAGACCACAGGAAAGAGGCTTTTAGACTGCACCCAGATCGAATCACTTGAGTTCTGCATCCTAAGTGTGCCTTGTTTTCCACAATAGGGCCCTCACTCTAACCTCAGAGAGGCAACCAAGACTACATAGTAGTCTCTATTGTTTTGGGAGTCACTTGGATACATGACCAAACATTTAAAAGAAAATTTCTTTGCCTGATACTGAGTTTTTTTTTTAGTCCATGGTTCTTGTGGGGGAGCACTATATATATATAATTGTATAGGATCTTAGATAAATATAAACTAATATGATTCCTTGAGGCTTTATTAAACAACCAGGCTGTCATTTGCTCCTCATCTCTTTTTCTCAGTCTATATTGATCAAGCTGCAGGAAGAGGGAAGCAATTAAATGGTCATACTCAGCTGCAGTATTTACAAACCGTGACAATGACCAGCATGGCAAGGTCTCAGTAAAGGTGCAGTAAGTGGCACTCACATGTCGGAGGTAACCAACAGATGTCTAGTGGGACTGGAAACCCACTCAGCAGGAGGGAAGTCATGGCTGCAACTGTATGTATTGAAAAGACTGTCCTTTCTTCACTGTGGTTTCTTAGCACCTTTATCAGCAATGAGCTGGTTGTAGACACGCAGGTTGATTTTCACCTCTCTCTTCTGTTCCTTGGTCACTCTGTCTGCTTTTATGCCAACACAGTGCTCTTCTAACAGCCACAGCCCGACGTTCCATTTTGAAGTCAGGTGGTATGATGCCTCCTAGTTGCATGCAGATGGCTGAATGCAAATTTTCAGATTTCTAGTATTTTGATGGGGATTTCAGGGGCTCTGTAATTTTTGGTATTGTGGACATTTTCAGCAATATTGATTCTTTCAGGACATCCACACAAGATATGCTTCTTTTCTTGTGATTCCTCTATTGCTTTCATCCACATTTTAGACTTCATTGTAGAGGTATTTCATCTCTTTGGTTAAACTTGTTCTTAGGAATTTTGCTTTAGCATCTGTATCTGTTGTAAATGGTATGGCTCTCTTCATTTTCAGTTTGGACAGTCTGCTACTGGAGTATAGTGATGCTACTAATTTTGTACATTCTTTTTTAACTTGATGATTTGCTTTATTAGCTCTAATTGATTTCTGGCTGAGTGTTTGCGTCATTGGCAAACAGTGATATTTATTGAAGTTAACACATAAGCTTTGTTTTTAGTCATCAAATGCTTAAAATATTCTTCATACCTATTTATTTAGTGTATGACAGAGACACACACAGAGAAACAAGACACAGACAGAGACAGGTGTCAGGCTTTAGTTCTTTTCACCATGTAGATTCTGGGGACTGAACTCAAGTCTTCAGACCCTGCAGCAGAAGCCATCCTGCTAGCACTCCTAATTAATTAAAAATTAGTGTAGCTATTTATTATGAACTTTTCACAAATGTGTGTAATAGTGCTTTGCTCATTTTCACCCTCTATTGCCTTGCTTCCCCCTGCTGGCCTCTCTCTATCATCACTGAATAACTCCACTCTGCTTTGCTCTCCCTCCCCACCCCATCGCTCTGACAATATGTTGTTACAGCTAGATTCCACAGACGAAAGAAAAGATGGTGTTTCCTCCTCTCCCGTTACCCTTCCTATTCTCATCTACCTCCTGTTAGACCCCTTCCTCCTCCCACAGATTTCCCTGTTCTACTTTCAAGTCACAAATATGTTTAAGTCTACGTTACACATATGAGGAAAACATGCAATGTTTGTCTTTCTGAGTCTGGCTTATTTAGTTTAACAGGAAGATCTCCAGTTCTGTCTAGTTTCCTGAAAATGAAGTAATTTCATTTTCCTTACAGCTGAATGAAAATGCATTGTATATATACACCACATTTAAAAATTCATTTATCTGCTGACTGGCATTTAAGATAAGTTTTGTGTTAGTATCCCTGTGTTGTGTTAATCTAAATTCCTTCTGATATAGTCTCAGGAGCAGTGTAGCTAGATCATGTGACAGGATAATTCTGCTTTGCTTTTCTTGAGGAACTACTGTACTGATTTCCATGTGACTGCCCTGATTTACTTTTCCACTGGTTAGTGTGTCTTCATTCTGTTGACTGGCTGTGTCATATTCATTGATTTGTATATGTTGAGCCATCCTTGCATCTCTGGAATGAATCTCACTTTGATAATGGTGATTTTTAACATGTTGCTGTGTTTAATTTTCTAGTATTTTTGTTGAAAATCTGTGTCATCAAGGACACTGACCTATAGTCATTTTTATTTGGTTTTAGTATTAGAACAATACTAGCTTTATATATTGTGTTTGGAAGAATTTCTCTTTCTTCAATATTTTTGTAATAATCTAAGAAGAATTGATACTGGTCATTCTTTAGTAGAATTCATCAATGAAGCCTTCCTCCTCCTCCTCCTTCTTCACTAAATGAGAGACTTTTTATTATTTATTTGTTTTCAATAGTTCTTGTTGGTCCAATTGGACTCTGTTTTCTCTGGTTGGGTACTGCATTTGCACAGGAATTGGTCATTTCTGTGTGATTATCAATTTTGCTAATGGTTATTCTAATGTAGGTTTCATTTTGTCTTTTATAAGACTCTAAGACACGTAAACCAGTTTAAAAACTAGAATATTTTAAGAGAGAACATTCAGTGTTTTTGTTTCTGAGTCTGGGCTACCTCATTCAATAGAATTCTTTTTCTAGTTCCATTCATTACTCACAAATTCCATAATTTCATATAATTTTCTTTATAGCTGTATAAAATTTCATTGTGTATAGATACTACACTTTTATTACCCATTCATCAGTTGATGGATATTTAGGTTGGTTCACTTTCCTAGATATTGTCAAAAGAGTGGCAATGAATATGGATAAGCAAGCACTTCTGTGGATATAGAATCCTTTGGGTATATATCCAGGAATAGCACAGCTGGGTCATATGGTAGTTCTGTATTTAGCTTTTTAAGGACCCTTCACACTGGTTTCCATAGTGTGTGGACAAGGAGAAGCCAGGAAATTAGAAAGGAGCCATTGTCGGTGTGTGTGTGTGTGTGTGTGTGTGTGTGTGTGTGTGTGTGTGTGTAGACCTTAAGGGAGAGATACAGAGCACAGGTAGTATGGAGGGGGATGGAAACAATGCAGGGCAAGTTTGGCAGAGGATGGGATGTGGGCAGTGATAACCAACACTAAGGATGCTGAAAAAGTCACATGGACTCTATTATATTAGAAGCTTTTACACACACACACACACACACACACACACACACACACACACACACACACAGAGGTTTGTAGTTACATGCCCAGGTGAGAGGGATAATGCTTCTCTTACAAGCTGTAAGTTATCAAAGAAAATCCCTATGCCAAGTGAAGGTTATTTCCCTTCAAGTTATTAGTCAGAGGGTACCAGAGACTCCAAAAGAACATAGGCTCCAGCCCCTGTATTTGGTTGCCCACAAGAATTGGATGCTAAGACCTTATTGCTGAAGAAATCAAGCCGGTACTGACTCTGAAGCTTCCTCTCTTCTGGCTGGCTTTCTTAGTGCTGAATGGCACTATGCAGGCTTCTGGGGGAGAAATGTCACCAACATTCTTACCCAGCTGTGAACTGGGAGCGAGATAACCAACCACTTTCTGATTGGATATAAGACCCACTCCATAGGTGGCAACTCATGCTTGGTACTATAAACCTAGCCAAGAACTCATGGCTGGCAAGGCCATAGGCCCTAGGAGAGAACCTACTACTATTATTTTGCTAGATGGACATTGTTGTATTTTAAAAATGTCGGGAAGGAGTCACCATACAACAGGGCCCATGTGGGAGGTTTATTGAGGGGAGGGGAGAGAAGGGAGCAGAGACCTATCCATGGGGATGAGAGTGAAGGAAGAGAAAGAGAAAGAGATGGGAGATGGGCAAGACACTTTTTTTTTAAAAATAAGGAAATAGTAGGGAATGCACACAGGGGGTGCTCTTAGTGGCTACAGTGAGGATATATCCTGTTAGGACCCTAAGGGCAGGCCAGTACAGATCCCTAAATGCTAACAGAAATAGTATCAAACTCTCTTCTAAATATCAACCTTTATATCTGTTGATTAGTACAGCTCTCAGTCCTCAACAGAAGCTTTTTGTGGGTAGTAGTTAATACAGAGACTGATCATGTGCAGAGAATAAGTGAATATGGGATACTCAGGACTAAAAGGGACACCTGGCTCATTCCCACCCAATGAGGCCCAGGGAACAGTGTGGAAGAGGGGCTGCTGATGTCAGACATGACAGGGCCATTGTCCTCAGGAACTCACAGCACCTGTGGTGCCTGCACCAGACTCACACAAGATCAAGCCAGTCAACCTTCCTGTCGTCCCAGCTGAGGCGCTCCTGGCAGTCGGTGACTGCTGAGGGAGGGCAGCCACGTTGCCTTCGGTTGCTGACACCCAACGGGTGATCACAAACCCATGTGCATGTGAGTAGTTCTGATGGGACGCAGTGGGTTATGAGGAAGAAAATAAAAAAGATGCCAAGAAGCGGCAAGGTGGATGAAGGCATGTCTGGGGTGGAGTCAGTGGAGAGTAGGGATGGGTGTTATCAAACTTCATTATAAACACGTATGAAATTACCAAAAAGTAAATAAAATATTATATTAAAACTAGAATATTTTGATATAACTATTGATATGAAAATAAAGATTTTGATGGTCAAACATGTTCACTGACTTTGAAAATAGAGACCAGATGAATATTTAACTGCTTGTAGAAAAAAGAAACTGTTAAAATGGGAGTAGATTTCTAGAATATTTCACTTTGACTTAAATGTTGAGTTGACTGTCCTTCCCTGGTATGTTCCTTCAATGTCAGTAAATGTTGCTTGTGTGGGAATGGTGAAGCAATCAGCTCCAGGTCCTGCTGCTGAATGTACAACATTGCTAAGTATGTTCTCCACACTGGTCCTCCGAAGGAAGCTCTGAAGTCACGTGCCTGTATCCGTAGGTCCCAGTGAACTCTTCTTCACTGTCACTCTTGCATTTATAAGTTTTTAAAACCGTATAGTTCCAGCCAGGTGGCGGTGGTGCACATGCCTTTAATCTCAACACTCGAGAGGCAGAGGCAGGCAGATTTCGGTGAGTTCAAGGCCAGCCTGGTCTACAGAGTGAGTTCCAGGACAGCCAGGACTGTTACACAGAGAAACTCTGTCTTCAAAAATCAAAACAAATAAACAAACAAACAAACAAAAAAACCCTGTTTCTGAATAAGTGTTTATAAAATGTATAATTCTGTAAAGCAAGAGTATATGTGGGCAGCTCATGTCCACTACAAACACCAAGTTACAGTAATTTCTCTTAGTACTTTAGCTAAGCCAAAGGAGCCGCTCACTGCCCTAGATGTCAGCTTGCCCAGGATGACTGTGAGACAGACTACAGAGGAGAAGGGAGGAGAGGGACTCCATCAAAGAGGAAAGAAAAGTGAACGTGCATTGTTGAGAGGAAGGCAGGGAATTCATCCCCCTGTTCCACACCGAGAGGGTTAAATCCTCCTGGCAAAAATTCAGGAGTACTTAAAGTATCCCAGGAAAGCTGGAAGGAGCTATGATACTCAAAGTGTCTTAGGGTGGTGAGATTATTTTACCCCCATTTCTTGACTGGAGCCTATGGAAGTGGGACAGTGAGAAGGAATCCTGCCACTTCTAATTAGAAAGTGCAATCAAATAATTTTAGACTATCAAATTATTTCCTTATTGCTTCCAATATTAGTCTTGACCACAATCACAGTGATTTAATTTATTAGAAAATTTGATCTGGAGAGTACCTCAAGACTTTCCCAACCTAATTCATTGAGATTGGGGAGGCTTTAAGAGGCTTTCGGATGAACAGCTTTTTAATTTTATAGAACTTAAAATTAGACTTTTATATTATAAATCACTTCCTTTTGAAAAATTAAGGTTTTACCCACTGGGAACATGACAGGAATTTCATTGACACTTGCAGGCTATTATGGAAGGTAGGCAGGAATAACTTCTGTGCCTGGTCCATGAAGCGCTCTTTAGTGTGGTCTTACTATATTTTCTCCCGTTGGGGATTGAAGAGAACTCTCAACCAGGCCTGGTAGCTTAGTCCTGCTATTCAGGAGGCTGAGGCAGAGGACTGAAAGTCCAAGGCCATTCTGGGCCACAGAGTGAGTCCAGGGCCATTCTGGGCTACAGAGTGAGTTCAGGGCCATTCTGGGCCACAGAGTGAGTCCAGGGCTATTCTGGGCCACAGAGTGAGTCCAAGGCCATTCTGTGCCACAGAGTCAGTCCAGGACCATTCTGGGTCACAGAGTCAGTCCAGGGCCTTTCTGAGTCACAGAGTCAGTCCAAGGCCATTCTGGGTCACAGAGTCAGTCCAGGGCCATTCTGTGCCACAGAGTGAGTCCAGGGCCATTCTGGGTCACAGAGTCAGTCCAGGGCCATTCTGTGCCACAGAGTCAGTCCAGGGCCGTTCTGGGTCACAGAGTCAGTCCAGGGCCGTTCTGGGTCACAGTCAGTCCAGGGCCATTCTGGGTCACAGAGTCAGTCCAAGGCCATTCTGGGTCACAGAGTCAGTCCAAGGCCGTTCTGGGTCACAGAGTGAGTTCAGGGCCATTCTGGGCCACAGAGTGAGTCTAGGGCCATTCTGTGCCACAGAGTCAGCCCAGGGCCATTCTGTGCCACAGAGTGAGTCCAGGGCCATTCTGGGTCACAGAGTCAGTCCAGGGCCGTTCTGGGTCACAGAGTCAGTCCAAGGCCGTTCTGGGTCACAGAGTGAGTTCAGGGCCATTCTGGGCCACAGAGTCAATCCAGGGCCATTCTGGGCCACAGAGTGAGTCCAGGGCCATTCTGGGTCACAGAGTCAGTCCAAGGCCATTCTGAGCCACAGAGTCAGCCCAGGGCCATTCTGGGTCACAGTGAGTCCAAGGCCGTTCTGGGTCACAGAGTGAGTCCAGGGCCATTCTGGGCCACAGAGTCAGTCCAGGGCCATTCTGGGTCACAGAGTCAGTCCAGGGCCATTCTGGGTCACAGAGTCAGTCCAGGGCCATTCTGTGCCACAGAGTCAGTCCAGGGCCATTCTGGGTCACAGAGTGAGTCCAGGGCCATTCTGGGTCACAGAGTCAGTTCCGGGCCAGTCTGGGTCACAGAGTCAGTCCAAGGCCAGCTTGGGTAACTTCCTGAGATGCTGCCTCAAAATAAAAGGCAAAAAGAGGGCTTGTAATGTACTTTTGTGGATGTAGCACAGTAAAAATGAGAACTTATTTATCTAGTATGTAAGGGGCTCAAGGTTTAATCTTGTGGGTGAGGGAGAGTGAGGGAGAGACAGAGAGACAGAGATAGAGACACAGAGAGACACACAGAGAGAGAGAGACAGGGAGAGAGGATAGAGTTGTTTGTTACAGTAATTAGTCTATCCTAATACAGAAATAGTAATAAGTGAAAATTTGAATCTCACTCATAATCCATTCCCATCAATTTATAAAAAGTAAAGAAAAACAGCATTTAAAAGATAAAATAACAATCTTTCACTTAGCACTGTAATACAGGCTTTTATATATGCCATTTTCTTCAATCCTTATAGAATCCATCTAGGTAGGTGTTATTAGGGACTGAATATTATGGTTCCATTGTTCTATTTTCAGAGTAACTGTTATTACTTTCAAAGGAAATTTCCTATACTTGGGACTTATATAGTTGAGATGGTACCTAGTCTTTAATGGCTAGCATAACTCTTTGTTACTGTATGAATAATAATATAAATTTGAATGATGAGTATAATTTACTAGAAAATGGAAAAATAAAACTCCATAAGTGACATTTTAAGAATTTAATCCCTGTAAATATATATAAGTTTAATTTGGAAGGTTTCAATGCCTTGAAATAGAGAGCAGATTTTCCCAAATGGCTTTCCTTGTGACTGCCCTGTGACCTGTTCACCATGTCACTTATGCGGTACCTGGAATTGACATTTCTGTGATTATATCATTAATGCAGTAGTATATTAGAATAGAGTATGTAATGGTGGACTGCTTTCCCTTGCCATGGTGCTCAGTACTTTATGCTGAATCTCTGTTGTGCAGGACAGGAGCTCTTTCGTGAAGCAACAGCCATTGACTGTTCCTTCTGAGTGTTTGTCTTCTCTAAGGAGCATGCACAGCTTTGCTGCTGCGTCTGTCAGCCCAGGGACGGGAAGGTCATAGATCTCCTCATGAGGTATAAATAAGGCATTTAAATTCCATTTTCATTGTCTGTAAATCACCAAAGATTGCATGATCAGGTTACTGGTATCTAGGTAAACAGATTTTGACATAGCTATCTTGAATTCTCTATTTTGCAATTTTTGCTGTCTAAAAACAGTAGCATTTTAAATTCTAAAGAAATTTCATTTCCTTTAGTTTTGCACTGTATGTAGATGCTATAGATTTTTAACAAATTATGCATAATACATAAGTGTGTTTGTGTGGATATAATACACTCTTGTTTCCCATTCATTCTGGTTAAGGTCTCTCTCCTCTCCCTTAGGGTCTCACTGTTTTTGCTGTTGTTTTGAGACAGGGTATCTCTCTGTACTCTTGACTACTGGAATTTGATATGTAGACCAGGCTGGCCTCGAACTCACAGCGATCTTCCTGCCTTTGTCTGCTGAGTTCTGGGATTAAAGGCGTGTGCCACTACAGCCAGTGGGTCTCACTATTCAGTCTAGGCCGGCTTCAAACTGGTAATCCTCCTGCTTCAGTCTCCCAAGTGCTGGGATTACCGAAGTGAGCCACTATGCCTGGCTTAGGTTTGGGTTTTGATTGTATATGATGCTTCCATTAATTGAATCACTTCAGTACTTTATAACTAAAGCTTTCCCTGTGCTAATTTTTAATCATTTGTATTTTGTAGCAGGAATTATCTGCATGTACTTTCAACACGGAACTGAGGAGAGGGAAAAGATCTAAGGTACAATTTCCTACCAACTTGCAGGTAAGTAACAAGTGTGTAAGTTCTGGTGAGTCATCTGAGGTCACAGAATTAGAACGGCAGCAAAGGCTTGAGTCCCTAAGCCAAGGCTTTCTCCTGTACCAGAAGCTTTCCTTTTCAAAGTTAGATGGTAAATTTCTGGAAAATCAAGCATTCATTTCTTCCTTTTTTCCCCTCCAGCAGAATCTTTTTTTTTTCTTTAATTTTTGAGACAGTGTTTCTATGTGTAGCTTTTGCTATCCTGGAACTCACTCTGTAGACCAGGCTGTTCTCAAACTCACAGAGATCCACTTGCCTCTGCCTCCTGAGTGCTGGGATTAAAGGCGTGCACCACCACCACCACCACCACCACCACCACCACCACCACCACCGCCCGGCTCCAGCAGGATCCTATTCTTACTATCATGAAAACTAACACTGAGAGTTGAACAAGTGGGCTCTATCGAACCATGAGCACACCAAAACCCTCTTCATAATAATCTTCACATCACAGTTTTCTCACCTACTGGTCACAGTAAGATAGTTTTGTCCATTGGCATCTCATTAGATTAGGATATACTGTCAACTAGCATGCCCATCTCAAAGAAAAAGTTTACAAAAATTATATAAAAGGCTTCTTAGTAGGGTAGCTTCCATATCAATATGCTTAGGTTGGTTAGCTTATTCAGTGACAAAGCACATATAATTTATAAATAGAATTTAAATTATGTTCCTCTTCTGAAGACTGTGAATAATTTCCCACTTGCACCTTGGGGGAACACCAGCTGATTGAAACTCAAGAGTTACACGTGTGGGTTTCAGCGGCCTCCAGACTCTTTAGGATGCAATAGCGCTTTTGTTCTTGATGACTGGAAATGAATCACTGGAAGGTATTAAAGGAAGAAATAGCTGAATTACCTGCAATTATTTTTTAAGGACAACTGGGTACTACTAATGGGTCTTGGCCTCTGAGTTTGGTGGTAAATGTCAAGACAGGTTGGGACTCTTCTTATTATGTATTTCATCTCCACAACTTATGTGAAGGTAGGTATTATTATGCCTAACTATGTGTTGTTTAATTAAATTAAATTAATATGTTTTGAGACTACATAACCCAAGTGCCCTTGAACTTGTAATACTCCTGTCTTGACTATCTGAGTCCTGGGATTATGTTGTGTATCACTGTAACTGGCCAGTGTGTGCTGTTTTTCATTGTATTCCTTGTCTAGTGGTTTCAGATTGGAAGACAGCTTGTTATTGCATGGATGTCATTCATGTCAGGGTTGGGACAAGGACCTGGCTATCCTTTTTGTAAATTTGTAATGCCCTTTCTACAAAGCATTTGTTTTATATGTTAGGCTATTAGTAGGTGACATGACTGAGTGGAAAGGCCAGGGTTGGCCTTGAGGAAGCATCTACTGAAGACACTGAAAGGCTGTGAAGTAAAGACTATTGGCTATCATCAATGGCAAAAAGCTGTGTTTGGGTGGGCTTCTGTCAGTTCATGGACACACCCACACATCACTTATTAATTAGGTGGGGGTTCTCTGTGCATTTGGTTAAATGTTTGCTAAAATAACACTAGAAACTAGACCTGCTCCCATTTTATAGAGGAAAACAGTTTATCCTATATCACATTATTCTCTAGCATGGTGTGATGTTCACACAGCTATCTCAAGAGAGAGAGCTTGGACTGAAATCAGTTATATCTACATCAGGGCCTCAAGCTCTGATCCATTAGACTCTAGAGATTCATAAATGGGTCTACAGCCTCGTCCAGCTAACCAAGATAGACTTTCAGATATGGGAAGATTCCTTGCCTGTGGCTCCAGAGGACAAGTGTCGAATCATAGATGAAAGACAAAAGTCCACCAGGTCTTCATCCAAGGGCAGCATTCATCTTTGAGATGAGCGGCTCCTTGTGGAGTTGCATATCTGTTGTGCACAGAGAAGAGGAGTGACAGCGTGTCTGGAACCCATCAAAAGAGATGGCCACACCCACTGACGTCACTCAAAGTTTGTCTTCGTTGTTCTGCATCCCTGTAGTTTCTGTCTTCCCTCAAATTTCAACTTTGTCTGGCAAGCAGACATTTCCTATCTTTTCTCATTTCTCTTATTTGCCTGCAATTAATCGCTTCCAGGCTATGCCATCAGATTTCAGGAATCTGATTTTATGGGGCTGCTGGCTTCCTATATATGACTATTGATCATGTCACCTAACATCAAGATGTCTCAGAGGGGGAATAATTATGTCTATGATAAACTCAATAGCTTTGCAAAATTGATATGTGTGTGTGTGTATATATATATATATATATATATATATATATATATAATATAAATCAGTATGTATTACATATGGGTATGTTTCCATGTGCTCTATTACAACAGCAAACTGCAGCTGTAAGTGCTACTAGTACATACATGTGCTTCCTTTGTGATCTCACAAACGAGGTTCATGTGGCCTTGTTAGACGCAATGAGATGGGCTTCTGAAGGCTGAGGAATAGGAATGGAAGATGTGCATTCCAACTGTGGTGCTTTCCATATCTCTGGATGCTCTGGAGGTTATTGTTCCTCGTAGGTTGTTGACTCCTACTTTAGGCTGCACTACATATAAGAACACTTAAGCTTTCTTGTAAAAAGAAATAGGTTAGCTTCATAGTTAATTTATGATCCTGAGAAAAATCAAATATGTCATATGCTAAAGGTTGACATTTGAAATGTCAAGGTCTCATTATTTAGGAGAAGGGAAATTGTTATGAAAAAGAAAATTATTCAACCCAGGTACAGGTAGAACAGACTGTCTTCAAAAATTAGTGAAGAAAATACAATCCTATGAGTTGAAGAAAAGAGAACTTGTTTTGTAATTGGTGTGTTGTACTGCCCAAAGGATGGCTGGAAAAACAATAAACATTAAAAGCTTGAGTTCTACAGATTATTCTACACCCGGGTGAGCACAGCTTAAAAATGCAATGATTTCATGGGATAGTATTGTACAACTCCAGCTGCTAAAAAAAAGTGACCTCAATTTCTCTGCAAGCTTGTAAATCAATAACCCATAAAAACCTGTGGGAAATATAACAGATAGCCATAAAACCTCTAAATTTGGTTTTGCTCATAATAGTTTTTGATTTTTTTCAGATGCAAACAAAAACAAAGGAAAAGGCCTTTGCAGATTTCAACTGGAAAGTGGAGTCTTTGTGTCAACCACCTCCTGCTAACCTAGGAGGGGAGCTGCAGGAACTGGGGCACCGAGCAGTCAGGGTTATGTTTGCCCAAGTAGAAGGAACCTCAAATTGGCCCATCTCTAGAACCCATAGCATCCTCAAATGAGAGAAAATGAAAGGAAATTTAGAGGTTACCCTTCCTTTAAAAGCTGTTAAAAAATCCCGAAAGCCTTTCTTGAAGAAAGAGAGAGCAGGGGGAGACAGAGAGAAAGTGTGTGTGTTGTGTGTGTGTGTGTGTGTGTGTGTGTGTGTGTGTGTGTGTGTGTGTGAGAGAGAGAGAGAGAGAGAGAGAGAGAGAGAGAGAGAGAGAGAGAGAGACAGAGAGAGAGACAGAGAGACAGAGAGAGACAGACAGAGAGAGAGAGAGACAGAGAGAGAGACAGAGAGACAGAGACTGACAGAGACAGAGAAAAGTTGACTGTGCGCTTGCTGGGTCATTGACGTACTGCTGCAAACCCAACCAGGGCTATTAACAGCCCCATCCCATTTCTGAAGGCTCGGACACAGTGTTGCTTGGGAGGGTCTGAGGACTAATTTTCTCCCCACTGCTCTCTAAGCAATCTCAAAGATCCATGTGCAACCTAAGATCTATGCCAACACAGGAGAGCAGTATGCTGCCCCCTGCAGAGCACATTCTGAGGCAGTGGCAGGAATTCCTGCCTGCAGGTTCTTGTGTGATCCTGGAGGCTGACAAAAGAGCTATTTATTCTGCAGAGACTTAGGGCATCAAAGGCTAGCAGCTTCTGGAGAGATGGCACTGAGGCTGAATCCCACTCTGAGGTGAAGTCACTACTGCACTCTGTTGGGAAGAGGTTACTGCACCAAGCATGCAGGCATGTGATTGAAGAAGTGGGGTAATGAGTGGAGAAGGGAGAGGGAGAAACAACCCCCCTTACTTGACAGTGTGGACACATCAAATGCATAACATCTTACTGACATATTAATGTGAGTTTCCATATGTGTATGGTTCAGATTCTGCTCCTCTTTCTCTCCTCTACTCTCTGTCTTTCCCTTTCTTCTTCTCAGCCTAAGGCCTAAGAAGAACACCACTGAAGAACTAGAGAAAATCACACAACCAGCAATGTCACGGTCACTATCTCCTTCATGGGAACACTCAACCTTGGATCAAACATATGCCTCATTACACCTTTCAGTTAAAAGTGAACCTCTCCTACTGGCATGCCGCCTCAAATAGCATCAAAGCAAAATGAAACACAGGCAGCATTTAACAACGCTGGTAACCATGGAAACATGTCATTAAAGAATATATAAACAGGAATGAATAATTAGATGAGAGATTCATTTCCATATTTATCTTTTTTTTTTCCCCCAAGAGCCAGGAAAAGCAGCTCTCATTTGCCTGGCATCTCAATTTGGACACCTCCTCTTTAGCTTGCCTTCTAATTGAAAAAAACAGGACATTTTGGGAGTTTCAATATTGCCTATCTTAATAGACAAATCTCTTGGCGGACAAGTGACTTCATAACACTTCAGTGTCCATTGTGGTCTGGCAAGGTCACTGAAGTGGGGCAGGGACAGCAGTTACTTCTAGTTAACGGTTGGAAGCATGGGGGCCTTAACTCAGGGGAGGACAGACCGTGCACAGACAGAGGCAGCCTCTCCCAGCACCCTCCCCTCATGCAGCTCCAGGTAAGCTGCATGGTAGGCTAAGCTGGCCATGAACTTAGCAAATTTGAAATGCGCTTACAGACCTTTAGTCCAGGAGCAATGTATGGGACTCTCTTGGTGGAGGCAGGACTGTTAGAGGCTCCCCACTTCTGATAATTAGATCTAATTGTTAACTCGCCCACCACAGAACCATCTGGGAAAAGAGCCTCAGTGAGGGATTGTATGTGTTGAGAGCTGGCCTGTGGGGGGATTGTCTTAGTTTACCAGTGTGGGAAGACCCCACCCAATATGGGCACCATTCCCTGGGTGGGGGGGCTGAACTGTATTAGAGTGTGGAGTTGAGTATAAGCAAGCAGCAAGCTAGTACAAATGCATGCATTTTTCACTTTCTTGTGATTAGGGGCCCGATGTGTAGCTGCTTGAAGTTCCTGCCTTGACTTATCCATTAGGATGTATGGGAATCTGGAATTGTAAGCTGGAGAAAATGCCTTCTTCCCCCAAGCCGCTTTTTGTTAGGGAAGTTTGGTCACAGCAACAGAAGTGAAGCCGGATCACCACTTAACCCAGGTGATTCAATGCAGCTGGCCACTAGAGGGCGGTGTTTGACACCCACTGAGGGAAGCCTACGACTTTATCATAGAGAAGCCTATACCTGTATACTTGTATACATAGAGAGCAATACCTGTATACTTGTTGGCTTCCTCATTCTCCCCTCTTGGGGCAATACTGTACTCGTAATGTAATTGCAGCAATATTGTATTGTGCAGTGGGCAGAACTTTCTTAGCACTTGGCTGTGATCATGTGGCTTCCTTTGGCTCTCTTGCTATGAGCACACTTGGAGTAGAGGATTAAAGTGACTGTATGTACTCTGGTTTTCTCTTGGAATGCCACATTTTCTCAGAACACACAGCAGGAAGCTATCAGTCAAAGGAGGTAGAGAGATGTGTGGAACACACTTGGACTTCTCTCAAGCTTGGAGCTGAACCTAACGAAGACGAGCCTACATCATCTGAATCTGAGCCAACCTGATTACTGGGAGTTTTATAGTGGTGGTCACGTAACATTATCACAGCATTAGCCGATCTGTACAGAAACGAAGCCGAGTTTCAGCAGACCCAAGGCTGCGGCTCTTGGTCCTCAGTCCTGCACCGCCCCTCTTGCTGCAGGGCATCTGTTTGCTTTCCTGCAGGGAGTGAGCAGCAGTCAGCACCAGGACCACCACCTTCCCAGGGTCCTTCGCTCCCTCCGTAGTGCTCAACCTCAGGGCACCCCCTCGCTTTCTTCAGTAGGCTTGCTTTTTCTCCTGTTCTTGTTCATTTCATTGATGTACTTTCACTTTTCCAAAGAGACGAGATAAACCCATTTTCACCATTGTATCCAGAGGTCACCCGTTGCTGAGTTAAGCTCTCCCACATCAAATTTACTTTGCATTTGACCCCAGGCCGACTGCAGAGTTGATGCCAAGTAGTGGGAGTTTAAACACAATGCATGGCATTTGATGGAGAAATATCTCTGGGTAAGTGGCTTTGGCACTTTTCAAATTATGTATAATTTGAATAATCATCAGTAACTAGGCTGCTTTCAGACACTAGGCATCCATTTTACAAACTCTCTGTCTGACAAGGCCAAGTAAATAAACATATAATGAATATTGGCCATTAAGTGAAATACTCACATGGAATTTCTATTTTGTACCTTTCTGTGGGGAACTTTCACATGGAGGCACATCTCTAGGGAACACATTTTTTCTTCTCTAGAAAATGTAGGTGTTTTATTCAATATAATGATAGATGTTTCTGATTCCTTGACCTTGCTTTACCTGTAATTTCATGTTGAAGGTTTTATTTTTGTTCTGAGGTAGAGATGTAAGTTTTCACCAAGTAAGTGAGTAATATTGGGATGACTTTGCAATATCAAGAAAAAAGAAACAAAGAGTAGAAAGTTTTATTAAGAAGGCTTTATTATTGGTTTGAACTCCCAACTCATTCCATTATTCTACAAGACTCGGTGGTCACTACAGAGACTTTTATGAGATTTCATCTTTCTTTGTGACCATCTTGAAGAGAAGTAATGAACAGCCAATACCTTGGACATTTGTGGAGCATGAAAACCAAGCACTTCAAAGAACCTTGGAAAAGTCAGCAGCCTTTTCCAGATAGTTTGACGAGTCTCAAACACAATGAAAGCCAGAGTTGTCTACAACTTTGAGCTTAAAACACATATGCATGTATACAGGAACACGTGAAATGAGTTCCTGACTCCTTTTTTTTTTTTCATGTTAAAGACTGTGTAAACTAATTCAGAGAGCTGGTCTCACTTTACAGATAACCACTGGTAACTGTGTAGTATACAATCTGTGAGGCTACTTCTTTCATATACATATACATATGCACATGTATGTAATTTATAATCAGCACATAATTGCACATATATATATAGGGTGATCATTCAATCCATATATACAATACACAATGATAAAAATCAGGGCAATTAGCACTTCTTTGCATAATCATTGAATTCCTTAATTACAAAACAATGATGGTAAAAATATTCTCATGTTAGATGTTACTGGTTTTGGCTTCATCTCAAACTAATTTTTGATTTGATTGATTTATTTCACAACTTATTGAGTGGCATTTTGCAATGTGCTTTGATGGCACTGTGGAAGAAAGACAGAATATTAAGTGGTGGTATGTGTTTTAATTATTTTACAGTTCTATAATTCTTTCTTGTAAATATCTTATGGTAGAATATGGCTGTTTCTCTTCTAACTCATGATGGAGATGTTCCAAAATTCCCAATAGATGCTTGAAACTATGGATTGTACCTAATCCTACATAAATTAGGTATGTTCCCTGAGGCAAAGGTCTATCTTAAGACTTAGTTTATAATTTAGGTGCAATGAGAGATTAGCAACAGAGGCTAGTAATGAAAGAAGAGTTACAACAACAACTGCAATAAGGTCATGTGGATGTGGTTTCCCTATTTCTCTCAGAATAGCGTACTGCGCCTCCACTTTTTTATTTGAAGGATGCACTTCACATAGTCCCTTTGACATGTGGAATCACTACTTCTGTACTTTGGCCCAATTCCTAAGGATATGTGCCAACTTAACTCAAGTACTGTATACTATGATCAACAATCTGGTGCATGAAATGGCTACTATGGGATTTAACAGGTGGGATATTTCATCAAGTGACTCGGAATGGCATACAATTTAACATTCGTTTAGTCCCTTCCTCCTCCTCCTCTTTTTCTTCCTCTTCCTTCCTTTCTGTTTATCTCACCATATTTCTCTCAAGAAGGTCTCTCTAGGTGACCCCGGTTGGACTGGGTCTCACCATATAGACGAAGCTGGCCTAAAGTCATGAAGATCCACCTGCCTCTGCCCACAGAGTAGTGGGCTTGCAGGTGTGAGCCAATGCCTGGTCTCCAGTCGGTATTTTCAGGTCTCTGTTGACTGTGGGTAACTGAAGCTGAAGAAAGGGATACTGCTGATGAGGAGGAATGCAATGTGTGCTCTCTTGAGACAGAGTGATACCTATTTGTTTGCTTCTGTTTCCCTAGCATGCAGTGTTGTGCTTACAAATAGTTAATTGCAAATGAGTGTGAATGATGAAGGTAATTTCTGAGTATATAAGAAAGGTTTTCACCAACTTCAAAAGTGTCTGCATGACTGAATTGTAAAGATTTCAGGTTTTAATGACTATAGCAAAGTTGATGGAAGCACACTATGACAAGAACAGGCTTGGGGATATTTTTTGTCTTCAGTGCTAGAAGCAGCAGGTATCTCTTCTAGGCCCAATATCAAGGACGAAGGGGGTCGTGGAAATAGAGTGCTGTAGGAAGAGAAGAAGTGGATTGGTGGGCTCACTCCCTGATGTATATGGGAATACCTTAGGGGTCAATATAGTGCACTAAACTATTTGGGCATGTGAGTAGGAAAAGTCCAGTTCTTGGTTTTGGCCTTTAAGAGTAGAAGAAACACACCCAAACAAACAAACAAACAAACCCAAAAAACTTTTTAGTGAGCTTTCTTGGGAAGCTATGCAGGCCATTGATAGTTTTGAGATGAGGAACATTTCAATGCCAAGTACAACTTGAGTTGGATGGGACGTCTTAGTGTTCTCTGCACAGATGGAGGACCCGTGAAGTTGGCACTGCCTCCCTCAGCCTTTGCTGTTCCACTGCAGAAAGAGGCTTCACATGTCAGGCTCTCCACACAGGCCTGTGTTGGTGTCACCAGCTTTTCCAACAATTCCCGAAGAGGGCTCCCTCCTGCTGTGAAAGCCCTTGGCTTCCTCACACAGCCAAGCCTTAGAGCATTTCAGGAGCTCTTTGTCTAGAGGCAAGAGCCCACTATGAAGTGCTTTTTTATTAGGGAAGTTTCTATGAAGAAAAGGGGTTTAGAAAGGATTCTGTTTGGTTACTCTTTTTGCATTTTTTCAAAATAAAGAAAATGTAGCATAATTTGATAATGGGTTTGTTGTAGAACACAGCTTTGTGATGACTGACTTCTTAGCCTGAGAGTGAGGCGACACTTCATCATGAAGATGCTGAAGTCAACTATGAGTAGTTCTGCTGAGGAACCTCCCTCTTGTCCTTTTTCAATCAACAATTTTAAATGGAATGCCTAGAGTCAGATAACTAGAAACTTTGCTGCCCTGGAGCTGAGACTGGCAATAGCCTGAGAATTTCCAGTGAGGACAGTCCACAGACACACAGCAAGTTGTTTATCTTAAAACTGGAAGAAATTGCTGGCATAGATAACATTGATGATGTCATCCTAACAAAGACCTCAGTAGCCAAAGGAGAAGAAGTGATGTAATATGAATTCAAATAGAAGATGTTGGTATTTCTTGATTGGTGTTTACACACTCAAGGTGCTGTGAACTACAGGAGCTCTGACTCCATTTGCAATCGCTGATTTTGTTAGTTCAAGTTTTACTATTTGCTGCCATTAAAATGAAACATTGAAATTGATGTTATGTCAAACATTTCAACTTCTTATGCCAAAAAAGTTACAACCTTCTAATAATAGAGTAAAAGTAATAATTCTTTCTCAATGTTGCTTTGGTGTTTGTGACTATGTTTAGGTCAATTTCTAATGCAATGAGATAAATAACCACCCTCTGTCTCTGTCTCTGTCTCTCTTTTTCTTTCCCTCCCTCCCTCCCTCCCTCCCTCCCTCCCTCCCTCCCTCCCTCCCTCCCTCCTCTCTCTCTCTCTCCCTCCCTCTCCCTCTCTCTCTCTCTCTCTGTTGTCTCTGTGTGCATATGTTTGTGAGCATTATTCGGGGTTGTCAACTGAATCTGATTCTCAGGAGGTACTGAGATTGTGATTTGAAGGCCTGATTGATGAAGAAAATTAAGAAAACAAAAATTAAGTGGGGATCCAGCCGAAGATTGGACAGCTTGTTCCCACTTAGTGGGGTTTCTCTCACTTCTCTTGTGGCTGTTTTACAGTAAAATCTCTGTTGCTGTCTCCTCAGGCTCCATGTGATGAGCTCCATGTGGAGAGGGTTGGTTTTCACAATCTCATTGCACCAGACAAGGCCATACAAACTGATGAATGTCTTGTGAACACATGGCTGAGTGTGAACACAGGAGAACTGTCTGGCAGTGGGAGAGCACAACCTCCTCATTTATATGATCCTGGACAATTTGACCTCCATTGATGACTGGGTGCTTGGGAGGTAGAACAGACCTTCTCTAGAACAGACCTTCTAACTAGATAAAGACTTTGTATTATTTCAGGGGTAGGAGAGATATCTTGGTGGTAAAGAGCCCTTGCTGTTCTTCCAGAGGACCAGAGTTCAGTTCTCAGTACCTACATTGGGCAGCTTACAACTGCCTGTAACTCCAGTTCCAGGGCATCTAACACCATCCTCTGACCTCTATAATGCACACATGCACATGCATACACACCATAAGGCATCTGATTCAAAACAACCAGTTTTCAGCCCACCTAAGCGCTCCCATTTTGCTGATTAGCTCAGCCTTGTGATGAAGTTTCATGGCGTTCTCCACAAAGATGGCTGGTAGCCGAAGACTGGGGATCTTGCTACAGGGACAGTGTTTTCTAGTGCAGCCAACGTAAGTTATTTTCAACCCTCTCTACCTCTGCAGAGGTGATGCTAGTATAGAATAAGATGTGCAAACACTTTTATTCTGAGTGATGTCGCTCAGTGTGAGCTGTCATATGGCACAGACTGTTACACCATTTCCGCCCCTGATGGGAGTAGTGATATGGAAAGTGTTTCTCATACACTTGAAAGATGTTCCTGAGTTAACAATGGCAGAGATCAACTCTTTTGTACTTGTGTTTGTAGGTCAATATATGCAGAGTGGATAGGGACTGGTACTAAAATCTCTACATTCTGATAGTTCCCATTTCTGTGTCAAGACCTCCAAAGAGTCTAGCTAACCAGAGGAGTAGGGGTTTTATGCATTTGAAAAGAAAAGTAGCAGATGCACCTTGGACTTATGGTGGCATTATGTTCCAATATGTTCCATCTAAACTGAAATGCCTTCTAGCATAGCAAACGCTTCAGCTTGGACTTTCCTACCTTGAATATATTCAGAACACTTACATTAGGCGTCATTTAGGCAAATCTTCCAGTACCAAGGCTATTTCATAATAAAACATTGACCATCTCATGTAAATGGTTGAACGCTGTACTGTGAGTGAAAACGAAATCAAAAGCCAAACAACTGTGAAGTTAAAAATATCCCTAAGTCAAACCACTTTACGTTGGGGACTGCCTGCAATGTAGTGACTGCTTTTTCATTTTTTGAATCAGCTTAAATAGTAGAGGGTTTCATGATAGCATTTCCATATGTCATTGTTTTACTCCCTTTCCTGTATACAGCATCTTCTTATCTTAGAAAGGAGAGGAAAATCGTGCCCATCTATGCCATTTTTTTGAGGCAGGGTCTTGCTGTGCCCCCATGGTACTCTTGAGTCTTCCTGCTCCCAAGTGCTAGAGGACATGCATGCACCACATTCCTGGGCTCTGTCTGCCAACCTTAGTGGTTGATAACAAATAGATGTGTAGATGTAATCTGTATTATCTCTATACTGTGATGTCAAGGAGCATTATGAAACTGATAAGTGAGATTGCCAGGGTGGATTGGATAGCCAGGCATCCCTGACTTTACAGTGGCTTCATTTTTCTTAAAAATTCTGATGTCATTTTTGGATGAGTCTAAGATTTTGGATGAAGTTTTAATACTGAAATGGGCTTTGGGGATAATCTTCTCAAGTGCCGGGTGCCAGTCATGCCTTACTTTCTACTGAAGCGTCTTTGGCTGAAGCCAGAGACTGATTTTAGCTGGGGTCTATTGCTAGTTGAGGTTAGAGCTCATCTGAAGCAGGCCTTGCCTGCAGTCAAGGACTCTTTTCGCTACACAGGTTGCTTCCAATGAAAAGAATACAATGAAGAGTGTATTTTCTTATCACTTATTAATATAGAATGACAAAATAAAGGATTTTTGATATTAAGTTTTGTCATTGCAAATATGTGCATTTTGCCAAGTGGAGATTATTTTCTTACTTTAAGATGAATAAAATGAAGATATTTATGTTTTTTGAAAACTAAAGGAAAGAAAACTCTTGTATATCAGGCTTATACTTGGTCTTTGTTTATACCTATAGTGGATGCATTTCCCCTAATTCACTGTAGGAAGTGCAGCATGCACACAATACGTATTTGCTTCGTGAATGGATAACTCAAATCAAACCTTTGTTAGGAACCTACTTCACATCAGACTTGTGGATCACTTCCTGAGATTCAAACCCTCTCTTATTTCTTTTAGGATATCTTGGAAATCCTCCAGTCAAATGTCTGCTATTGTATATCATTATCACTTGCTTGTTTTTCATATCTACCAATTCTTTACAGTTAGTTTTTAAGAATATTTTTCTTTTAAAATTGTGTGTGTGTGTGTGTGTGTGTGTGTGTGTGTGTGTGTGTGTGTTAGTGTGGGGGTCACTAATGTGAGTGCAGATGCTGTCAGAGGCCAGAGGAAGGTGGTGGATTCCAGTGGGCTGGGTTTACAGGTGGCGGTGAGCTGTCAGATGTTGTGAACTGAATGCTCTCACCTTGACTCCAGCCACTCACTGTTTTGTTTTGTTTTGTTTTTGTTTGTTTTGTTTTTCATAGTTATCTAATTATTACTAGGGAATTCTTTTGGGATTAAAAGTGTTTATTTGAAACTTGCCTTTTTTAATAGATGATGGTTTTCGAGTACAACAGGGCTACTTTAAAAATGTAAATTTTTTTTATAGTGGGTAAATTGAGCTCCGAATATTGAAACGGGAACACTTAAGTTACTGAGAATTTTACACAGAAGGAGACTGAACTAGTGACGCAAGTTTTCCTTACAAGTCTGAGAAATGATGGCTTCTCCTTGGCACGAGAGGGGCTCTGAGAGGACATCCTGCTGTCATTTGAACAAGTGACAGAAGATTTGCTGTTGCCCAGTTTTTAATGCATTACCCATGTTCGCTCCTCATCTTTTCGTTACCCTCGATTATGCAATTAATATCACTTCAGATGTTTGGTTTTAAAGCCTGTAACTCAGAAAGAATGTATGAATGCATAATGTATTTTAAATGTGGAAAAATAGTTCCTGGGATGTCTAAATTTTATATTGAGTTGTAAAACTCCAGTACAGGCCAAGGGTTAATGACTCTGGATTTTGCCCTTAAAATTAGTTTCAGAAATCTCCTTCATTATAGACACATTACCACTGGGTAGTGGTTGTCTGATTGATTTGCCCAGAGCTACCTTTTCAGTGGTCTTTTAAGCACTCATCCTTCATTTTGGTTCTGAAAATGAGATGTGCTCCTCCTCCCTGGTTGGGGCATCAGTTTTTACCTGCCAATACAGTTTGATGAGCTTGCTTACACAGTGCTCGCTTCCTCCACAGAGCCAGAACATGTAGTCAGCAATCATGGCACTCCTTGGAATAAGAACAGATGTAAAATACCATGAATTTATAAGGCAGAGGGAAAACTGTAACAGGCAGCATGCACACACACTGTAGAAGGCTTTACAATGTGCATACTTAACTTGACAAGATTAAGCAAAAGAAAACACATTTTAGGATACAGAAAGTAGCTGACTTTGTTTTTCAAGCTACACTGAAACCAAAGGAGTAGGAATGAGCTGTTTGTCTTCTACAGGGATCTTCCATTTGTAGAGCCCAGGAATACTTCATGGCTAAAAGGGATGCTCATGCTCTGTTTTTGTTCCTTTGCCTGAGGCCTCCAAAGATGCACAGAGTTTCACATCCTAAAGGCCCATTTTTGTGGGGCCGTACTTCACAACAGCTCTATGCTGCACCACGCACATAGACTTGACGATGTCTCCAAGCCTAGCATAGCTTTTAGCTATTAGGTGGGCATTTAAGCACACCTCAGGCTTTACCTGAGTTAAAAGGTTATTTATGTCTGATTAAATTTGACGTTTTACAACTGAAAATTAAAAAAAAAACCCCCTACAATTCAACAGATAACCCCTCCTCCCAACCTTGCGTCTAATTGAATTAGTTTCTGGATCCAGTGCATACAGTCACTGCATTGGTTTTATTAAGCTGGGGGATATTAAAACTATTGTGGAATGGATATTAATTCATTACTTAGCACCCCTTGGAAAACAGTTTACTTTTATGGCTGTTTCTTTGCTAGGATTCTCTATTTCCTTTTTCCCCAGAGATTGCAAATCCAATTAAATGTGACTAGAAGTAATTCCAAATTGTCACGTTAGCCAATTAAACATATAATAATCCTGTGTACCTAATCACTAGTACCAAAAGTTTATTTATTTAAGTAGAGCTATCATTGTGTACTCCTGCGTGTTTTTCTTATCTTCGCCTGCAGATACGTGTTGTTTCTTGACATCACTGTAAATTGAATTAGAAATGTTCCTTCCCTAAATATAGGTTGTCTGAGGCCGAGAAACTATAAACCTACTCCAGCACATTTCTCAAAGAATTAAAACATTTACATTCTTGCTCAGGACAGACAAAAATTAGGACTTTAAAAATTAACAATGGGGCTGGGGAGATGGCTCAGTGGGTAAGAGCATTTGCTGTGTAAACATGAGGCCCTGAGCCTGCATCCCCAGCATCCATATAAAAACCTAGACCTGGTTATGCATGTATGTGATTGTCACCCCAGAGCTATGGGGTCCCACAGACAGGAGCATCATTGGGGCTTGTTGTCAACTTAGCTCCACATTCAGTGAGAGACCCTGTCTCAAGGGAAGGAGGCTAGAGTGACAGAGCAGAACATCTGATGTCTTCTTCCAGCTTCTGCAAGAATGCACAAGGATGTTTGTGTGTTCATGTGATACACAAACACACACACAATGGGAAAAACAATAGCATTTGGAGGATTACTCAATTCAATGGTTTCTTCATACACACAGAATTTTGGAAAGGAGCTGTATACTGACATTTCAAATAAATGACAGCTATCTCTTAAGAATCCTGTCATGTTTCCCAAAGGCTGTAATAATAAGATAAAGTACGCTAGGAGGCTTTGATGTGTGTTAATATGTATAGAATATGGAAAATTATAAAAATCATAGATGTTAGGAGGCAAAGTTGCATTTCGGATGTTTGTATTTGGTAGAAGCACTTGGAATGCCTTCTCATAGTGACCCCCAAAAGCAAGTCAACCTGCCATGAAGGTGCCCTTGCAGACATGCAGTGATCAATTCTGAATTTAAAGGATCAATGGAACATGTGGAACAATCTGACTCCCAAGGGCAGCACATGCTGTTTTTATAGGAGTTGGGGACTCTGTTGGCATTTTAGTCTGTATCCTGATTTCTCTTTCCACTGGAATTTGGCTGTATGAATAGGGCTCAGAAATGGACTCAAATTAGGAATGTAAGTCAGAAACCATTTGTCCCCTGCATCTGCTTCCCCAGGGAAAGGGTAGCCATGTTTCTTCCATTGGCCTCCCTCTGCTCCACAGAGCACCCTGGGGAGGGAATCAGTGTAAGTCCATAAAGAAATACGACAAGTGTGTGGAAGCATTGTGTCATGTGACATTTGCGAAGCAACAGACAAGGGATTTTCATCGTGCTGAATTAAAAAAAAAGGCAAAGATAGCCAGTCTGTACACTGGGCATCTTTAAGGACTCAAGGGCCATGTGAGATCCAGGCTTTGGCAGATTTGCCATACAAATCAAATGCAAACATTACTGACTCTTCTTCCTACTCTTCGTCAGGTATGTGTTTCTAACAACCCTGAGTACTGAACATTAGTCAGTGTGACTCAGTGTTACTACTGTCTTTGTTTTATGTGGGCATTCTATGAATCTGACTATTGAGGGTTACTGCACTCTGATCAGAAGATCTATCAGCTCGTTCCCTTTAATGAAGTGAGGATGTTACCAGCTGTCAATCTGTAACTGCTAAGCACCATGTCAAGCACTTTACATGGCAGAATGTAAATCTGACACACCAGTTTCCACATGTGATCTCACTCAGTTGAGCCAGCCATGGGAACCGCTCTACCAAGTCTCCACGCTCTGGTTGCTCTTCTCTTTCCAGTTTTCCCTTTCTCCCAGAGTTTTCTGCCACCTCCCAAATATGTTGGCTTCCCACTAGAAACTCTCTTGCCTCTCTCTCCCCCCAGTTACTACCATCTTTTCTTGTCCATTAAAAAACTAAACAAAGCCAGACAAGCTAACAAAACCCTTAAAAAACAAAAAACAAAAAAAGCCGTGTGTGCTTCTTAGGTGAAATTACTCTTCGAGTGGACGCAAGTAGGACTCTCTCCCTTCCAGTGCCTCCAGTGGTTCCATACTGCTGAGGGTGGTGGCTCACCTCTGTCCCAACATGACATGCATTCTTGGTTCAGGGGACGACACTACTTCCCACTTGGCTTTCTTTCTGCCTTTTCCCTATATCCTGGTTGTTCCCTTGAGTCTCATTTTCCTGGAATCTCTTCACCTTCTTGAATTCCTACTTTTGGGTCCTCCCTGGGTGCGATGCTCGGACCTCCTGACTTTCCTTTTGTTCGCCCTTCTCGATGAGCACATTGGTTTCATGGTTTTAAGTACCAAATACATATTAGCAATTCAACCCTTATGCCACGTGTCTAAACCACTTTCTGAATCTCCAAAATCTCCAGAAGCTAGCTTCTCAGCCTTGCTGCTTCCTGACATCATTGGATGCCCAATTGGTGTCTAATGGAACATAATTGTGTTCAGGGCTCTGATCTTCCTTCCTCTCCCCCAGCACCTAGTAGCCTTCTCAGATTTTCTCTTTTGTGCCTTTGTTTTATTTTTAATCAACATCTAATAATTATACAAGTTATGGAAGACAATGTGATATATATGTGTGTGTGTGTGTGTGTAATAATCAAATCTACATGATTATCATCTATCACCCAAGCCCATTAT
>NC_081421.1:24539642-24667142 GCF_949786415.1 Peromyscus eremicus | reverse complement strand
GAAATTAGCTTTTATTTCTAAATTACGGTCATGAAAGGTTCCAGTGAAAGCACATCTATGCCAGCCAAGTTTGCAGATGGCTATCTTCAAACAGACCATGCAATTCTGAGAGCTTGTGCATATACGATTGCCATATCCTAAGGCCTATGCTTGGTTTCAAAATTTCCAGCATTTCTACCCGGTGTGGCCACATGGTGGTGTGAAACAATAAGGTATGGGTAAACAAAAGAAAATGCCAGCATTCAGTCCTTATTGTGGGCTCCCTGGGTTGACTGGCTGGGACCTTGAGAACTCATTTCGTTCATCACCTTGCCTTTAGGCAGGATCACACTTAAACCTTTCAAATGAGACTGATGAGAATCTATTCTGTTTTAAAGACCTCCACAGAAGGACACTGCTCTGAATTCCTCACCGATTCCAGGGCTTTGCAGCCATAAATAGCCTTCTACAGCTTTAATCTCCTGGCTTTAGTGCTCTTTCCATGACTAACACAACCCAACTGGCCCTTGTCTTAGAAGAGCAACTTTAAATACCCACAACCATTTGTTAACATTCTCGTTGCCAGGTTAATTAATCAACCTGTCTGTTTTGATCTCTGTGCATGGCCCTTTTTCCTCACCATTAGCTGGTTTCATGGTTGCCTTTTCAACTCTTTTTAAGGCCCTCCTCTTCTTCCTGTTACAACTGGAAATTGGCTCTGCTAGAGTCTAAGGATGACTGTGTGGGCTTTGCATGCAGCTACTCCATTTATTTCTTGGGTACAGATACTCAGAAGGGTGCATGCATGTTGGCTTATTCAATCCATTTTAACACACTTAAGAAGTTGTTTCTTCCTCCCTATACTTAAAAAATGCTCAGGATGATACACGTTACATATTCATATGCATATATGTTATTAATTTTAGATGAATTAATATTGATGCCCAAATGTATATGCCTTTTGAGTATAAATACATACTAATAAGGAGATGTTATTCTGAACAGAAGAGGCAAACCACCAGGTTTACTCCAACACACACACACACACACACACACACACACACACACACTCACACATACACACAGTCACACATACACACTACACACACACATATATACTCACACACACACTCTCACACACATACACACTCATACACACACAGTCACACACATACACCCCAAGCATCTTTTTGTAGACATTCATATTTTCCACATAGCAGTTAGTTACAGTAGTCTTTAAACGATGTAAAATGCAAATGGCATGCAGTGAAGTCCTAGCTCCTGGGGTGACCTACAGCTCTCAGCTGCCCCTGTTTTCCTCCCAGGACATTGGCTTACAGCCTCTGTCTGTCTAGCACTCTTCCACCAGAACCTTAGCCTTTCCTTGCTGGATTCCCTGTTTGATAGTGATTTGTTGGTTTTCTTGACGTTGCCTTCCTTCTCTAGACCTGTGTAGTCCAAATGGCTGTCACTAGCCCTAAGTGGTTAATCACAAACAAAGGAACAAAAATTTAAAAATTTAATTCAGTTCCTCAGGTTCCCAGGTGCATTTTTGGTAGCCAGCAGAGCTAGAGGCTCTCCTACTGAGTGGTAAGAACATCTCTTTTCACTGGAGGTTTTACTGGACAGTGCTGCTCTGGGATGCAATTTGTGGGAGCCTGCCAGCATAGGGCCTCATACAAGGCTGGTAAGTAGGAGGCACTCAATCCTCCCTTATTTTCAAATAAAAAAATCAATCTATTTAGGTGTTCGGTGCCTTTTTTTCTTTTTTGGGTGGTGGTGGTGATAGGATCTCATGTGCCAAGGCTGGCCTTGAACTTGCTGTGTAGACAAGGACTCTCTCCACCTTCTGGTACTCTGCTCCCACCTCTTCAGAGGTGATTCCAGTCATTACTGGGGTGGTATTATGCAGTTACTGTCTGCATTTCTTTAGGGTTAGCATTGGCCATCTCCTGCTTCCAAAACCAGTTCACAGGAAGCTCCAGCCTTACATGTTCTGAGCTTGTGCACACTGGCACTTGATGGGCATTGACAAAGCTCAACATATCCAGCTCCCTTTCTACAGGAAGAGGAGAGGTTACTAGCCAAGTAGCATTCTACCAGATGTACCCTGCAGGGTATGTACTGGTGGTCTAAGGCTTTAATGAGGACTTCAGAATGCCTCTTTCTCTGTGTTCTTTGAAGACTAGGCTGAGACAAGAGGGAGTGACAGAAGCAAGTTCTAAGACATCTCAGGAAGCATGAGGACAGTATCAGCCTTCCACTTGTTGGCAAGCTTAATATGGATGGCATGGGAAGTCCTGTGAAAGCCTTAGAGTTTACCCTGTTCATGGAAAATACATCAACTAAGACCCTAGAAAACCTAGGTCCTGCAGCTGCTGTGGAGGTAAGGCAGCATAGAGTCTTTAAACAGAGAAGGGATGGAGATGTTTCTGGGATCCCAACGAGCTTATCAGAAGATGTTGGAAGCAAACAGCATGAGAGCTTGATTGAGAAAGTTTGCCACCACACCAGGAGAAGACACTGAGCCTCCTCACTGGCATGCCCCGAGGCCCTGGCACATATATGGAAGTCTGAGGACAACTTTTGGGAGTCAGTTCTCTCCTACCATGTGGGTTCTGGGGATCAAACTCAAATCATTGGGCTTGGTTACAAGTACCCCAAGCCATGGAACCATCTAGTCAATCCCTGTTGCCACCTTTTGAGGATCAGACTTGTTCAGAAGCTCCTGCCAACCTCCAGATTTTGGCCATTCTTGCTTCTGCACAACTGTCTTCCAGAGTATGAGAGCTTTGCATCATGTTCACTACCCACCTGCTGGTTTGAAATTCCAAATACTGCACATTCTTAGATTGACAGTTGGTAGCCACAACACACAGTAGGAATAGTACCTCTAGGGCAGCTGTTGTTTCTAACACCAACCGGTATTCTCTGAGGGTTCTTACAGATCATTTCATTCTTAACACGAAGCCATGAATGAATAGGTTTAAAGAGGTGAAATTTCAAAAAGTAGTTCCTGGGATAGAGACCAAAGGTTGTGTGACGTCACCTCCAGGGTTTGAAGTCGTAGACTTCACGTTGCTGGGCTCTTCCTGCACATCTCTCACAGGACTCCTTTAACTCTTGTTCAACTTCCCTGGGGTTTCATTTTCTGCCAAACTGACAATTGTTGGTCTATTATCTAGAAACGGATATCCCCTGTGGTTGGTCAAACCAGGTGGTGACACTCTTGCTTCTGCCTAGACCTCATTCCTGCTCATCTCACCATATGACGTGTTTTCTTCTGAGGTGGTTTCTTACTCTGACAAAATCAATTTTTCTCCTAGGCCACGTCAAGAAAGGCACTATTACTTCTATTAAAATATTCATGTCTGTGAAAGTTGAAGGGGTACTATGAGAGAGAAGGAAGGGGACTCAGGGATAAGGGACAGTGAGCAAGGTGGTCATGGGGGTGGATATGATAGGCATGGATGAAAATGTTACAATGAAACCCAATATTCTATATAATCCATATTCACTAAAGAAGAAATCAAATGCCTTCTTGAAGAGGTCTAGAACAGAAATAAGTTCAGGTTCTGTATGAAGGTTTTATTTGATTTTGCCACTCGTAATCTGACTGTATCAGTTATTTTTCTTAATTCTGTGACAAAATTCCTGAGCCAGTAGCTTGAGGACAGGCTCTACTGTAGCTCACAGGTGAAGGGTGCAGCCCATCATGGCTGGGCTGGCATGGAAGCAGACGTGCTGACTCTCAGCTCCATGTCTCTTTTTAATCCAGTCCTGAACCTCGGCCCCATCGCATGGTGCTGCCCACATTTAGGGTGGGTCTTTTTACTTCAGCAAATCAAATCTAGAAACACCCACAAAGACATGCTTAGAGATGTTTCCATGGTGATTATAAATCCCATCAAGTTGACCATCAAGATTAGCTATCAAACCAACTATCCCAAGTGTTTGTAGTTATAGGAGGGTTTGGAGTCATGGCAACACGTAAAAATACAAGGACACAATACTGACCTTGATGACTCCCCAATGACTATTGATGTGACATCGTATTTGAAAATAGTAACCAAGTGAAAGGTATTTTATAGCTGTAGATAGCTAAGCAAAACATCAAGTACATAAACTTAACTTATCACAAATCATAAATGCTATAGACCTTAAATGGGAAAGTGATTGCTTTTACTCTTCAGGAATGGTTTTGCACTGGGACCTGACAAAAGGCTGGTGTTGTTTAAGTGAGGATGAAGAGAAGGAAATAGCCTGGGTCTTTTTTTTGCCAGTGGCACATTACATGTAAGAACGTTGAAGTTAAACAACATGAATGGAGAATCTGAGGATGGATACAGGGCATGTGTTGAGGACGAGTGAGAGGGTCAGAAAATGACAGGGAGGACAGAACCGGACAGATCTTACAGTCCAGGCAGATGGATTTGGATTCTGTCTTCTAGATGTGGGAAACAACTGAAAATTTCCAGCAGGGGGAATATCATGGAACTTTCTGTTTTTGAAATTCCAGACACTGCTTCTCTTAGTTCAGTGATGGGAAGGAAGTCGTACCCAGCTCAGGTCTCTCAGGCTTGCACTTAGTAGGGATGGTGACCACTTCTGGTCCCGATCCTAACAGTAGCACTTCTACTTTTCTTTTCAGCCACGGGCTCATAAGCGGTGTCCTTTTCTCCCTGGACCCTGTGCTGTACAGGATCATGAAGGTACTGTGAAGAAGCAGGGATCTAGAAGGAGCCTCAGTACACGATTCTGGTTCCCTCATTTGCATACTTCATGAATTCATTAAGCCCACAAAGATGGGACTCTAAGATGAATAAGCCATTTCCTATTATTAGAGTCTAATGAGGAGGCAAACATGCACTGAGATAATTATATCACAATGAATAAAGTGGAATAATCAATATACACATTTATGCAGCTGAGAGGCCTGATAGTGTTAGGGAGGGGACCTGCTTACACCGAAGAGTGAGACAAAGGAAGCACAGACTGAGAACCTTATTCCAGCACAACCCAGGTACAGGTGTTGGAAGCGTGGGAAACCCAACCGTGCCATCTGGCTAACGTAGAAAGGCCCGGGGAAGCCAGACCTTATCTGGAAGGACATGGTGGACCCTTGAGGGTTTTCAGTGAACAGTGATGTGTCAAGCTCAGTGGCCTTCAGAGAGAATGTCAGCAACTCTCAGGGACCACATTTGAAGGTGAGAAGATGATGGGGAAAGGCATTTCAGGAGCTCCACACCTGGGCAGTGATGGCTGGCAGACCGGGAGCCAAGATCCTGGAGCCGTTTCTAAGAACAGCCTCCAGTGAAGCAAGATGGAGAGAAGGGATTTAAGCCAGTAAACATGGCGAGATCCGATCTCACATCGGGGATGGCTTCCACAGAAGTGTCTGAAACAAACAAACCTAAAATTGTTTTATGTCCCTTTCTAGATGAATGAATGCATATCTAGATGAATGAATGCATATCTAGATGAATGAATGCATATCTAATGATCAAAGAAACAATGAAGACAAAGCAATGTTGAGCTTCAGGGGACACCAACTGTCATGTACCAGGTCAAATTACATAATGTGTTACACCGAGTCTCTGGAGATCATGGATGGAGCCTGGAGAACCACAGAAAAACTCTTTCCGCATGGGGTCCAGGAGGGTTCCGTCTGGAACATTTCTCAGTGAATGTTCCTGTCAGCCACTCAGTCTCCTGAGTTCAGGTTCCCATGACCGTAATGGATGCTCATCCTTGGGTCACTCCTTCCTAGCAGAACACCATCATCTGTGGTATATATGGAAATGTGCAATGATTTTAGGCTTAGACAAGATCATAACGTTTTATCCAATTTCTTGCAGGACTAAAGGAAGGAGAAGACTTGGGATAAAACGAAGACTGTGATCTTGGCTCATCCCAAAGGGGAGCCCAAAAGCTAGAGCCCAGCAGGGCTGGTTCAACCCAGGCAGTCCTGGGTTGGATTTTGCTTCCAGCAGTTCATACCAGCAGATACCGAAGCCAACACAAAATGTAAAGCAGTTGGAGATAGGAGCATTCAGAGCAGAAAATAAACCCATTCACAGTAGAGGGACAGCTTACAGTGGAAATAGCCAGAACCAACTGTCATCCTCCTGCCTGCTCCTCCATCTCCAGTTCCCTGCTTCAGTAGGAAAAAGCCTCAGAATGGACAGGATTGTACAAACCGATAAGATACCTTCATTGTTTAGCATAATGTACGAATCAATCATGGTCTTAAGTGCTATTGTTTACTTTTCAAGAGCCTGAGACCTAGTGAGGGGAGAGGTAAAGAGTGGTTAGTGGGTGCAGGCAGACCTCAGTTAGATACGTGTACACTGTGATGTTGTCATGGCAACTACAGTCAGCCATGTGAAGTCATGTTTACACAATGATATGTTCTTCACAGTTTTACACAGTGTTTTATCAATTAAACAAAACCAGATGAAAAAGTAAGGTGACTTAATAGTTCTGAATTTTCTAACAGTGAGCCAGGCATCCTTTTCAGTGTTTCCCAACAATGGGCACTCAAGATGACTGTAGGTATTTACATTTAGTGTCCTGTGGGGTTGGTTGCCTTGTGTATGGTATCGGGCTCAGCATAGGTGGTGGTTGTGCTGATTATCCTGATGGCAAAAACATCAACCCCCACTCTCAGGAGAGAGAAAGGAGCTGAGAATCATTTGCTGAGATTAATTGAGATTTTTGAGGTGGCCTGTCATTAGAATGGCAAAGAATTCTTTTGGGGGTTACAAGTGTCATTGTGATAATTGTGACTGTATTAGTAGTTTCCTTTGTCACATTGTGAATTTAATCAGACTAGGAGAACAAAGTGCTCAGTCTCCCGTCAATAGCACCAACAGAACCTCTTCATGGGAAATCCCACAGAGATACTACAGACTGTTCACCAAGGCCAGCAGCTCGCTGGCAGAGGGCTGGCTCATTCTTCCAAATTAGCAGAGGCCTTAAAGTCACACAGAGCATTTGGTGACTTTGGGAGTAACAGGATGTTTAAAGTGGACACCAGACAATGTTCAGAGGTGTTCAGACTTGTTTTCCAAGAAATTCTAGATCCTTGTGGGAAGAACTCATCGCCTCTTTTCTTTCTTCACAGTGTAAGCCAAGTGGCTTACTTTCTCAGGAGAAACCCACCCAGGCCTAGCCTGATGGCAAGATGACAAGATTCAACAGTTTCCTTTCTCAAAATCTTCACTCGATGTCCAAGTTCTTCAAGGTAACAGTGCATCTAGAGATAAGCTATCGCCAGGCGGCAGTGGCGCACACCTTTAATCCCAGCACTCAGGAGCCAGAGCCAAGCAGATCTCTGTGAGTTTGAGGCCAGCCTGTTCTACAGAGCAAGATCCAAGACAGACACCAAAACTACACAGAGAAACCCTGTCTCGAAAAAATTAATAAATAAAATTAAAAGTAGAGATAAGCTATCAATTTGAGAAGCCTCGGAAAACAGCCTGTACCTAAATTGTTTCCTCAAGAACAAAATACCATAAGAGAAGACATTTTCCTTCTTTCTTAAGGGAACTGCACATTTGTGCTTCCTTGGAAAGTTAAGGCATCCACAGTCATTGACCTCTTTGAATAAACCATTTTTCATCCCAGTAACAGAATGGCAGTATAGCTGGAAATGGGTGCCTAAAGCGTAGATGTAGGCGCTAGACTGCCTTAGTTTGAATCCCAGTTTCCTCATTTGTGAGCTGTGTGACTTTGGACAAGCTATTCAACCTGTCTGTTTGGGATTTCTAGCATGACAATGCGGACTGGCAACAGTTTCCAGCTCTTGTACTGTCAAGGGATTAAATACTCTGTCCTATGTACTGCGTGGCAGATAGTCTCTATGTCTACAAAGCATTCAGTAATTAGCATTCTGTCCAGGCCTCGACACTGCTAGTTAAGAAAATGAAGCACACATGGCTGCTGTGTTCAGAAGCTTATCCCCAAACAGGCTTACTTAGACTTCTTCAAAAGGATATTGATTTTCTCATTGTTATTAAAAGTAGTGGAGGTTTGGGAGCCTGAAGGGCAATGCTGCTCTTTCAGTGCAGCCTCTTCCTCCCCCTCTTCCTCTTCCTCCCCCTCTTCCTCTTCCTCCTCTTCTTTCCCCTTCTCTTCCTCCACCTCCTTTTTATTTCTTTGTTGGTGTTTGGGAAGAAACCCCAAGTCCCTGCTAGGAGAGCATTCTACCATGAGCTATCTGTCTGGCTCAGATACAGCCTCTGCACTCTTTCACATAGTCCTGCCTTCCACCCTGTCATAACACTTGACTCATGCCTTCCCTGAGACAGCCCCTTTATTCTCTCCTTGATTAGCTCTGTGCAGTTCCTTAAAGGAATCTTCAACACAGTTGTCTGTGGAGCCCAGGGCTCATCTCATCTACTAGGAATTGCAAAAGACCCACTCAGGATAGTCACTCGCCACATGATATGAAACAGATGAGTTAGTATAAGCTCCATGGGGGCAAAGGTTTTCACACGTTGCCTCATCGCTACCTGCACATTTGAACAACAACTACACAGAGTATGTGGATATATATTTGTGTACATTGGAGAAACCAATTCTGATACTGGGGCAGGATACTTGATTACTCCTTTGGAGCTATTTCTCTGGGGCAGGGAGGACAGTGGCAGTTGTTATCTATAACCTTTATTCTCCTGTCTCTAGCTGTACCTACCCCTTCCTTCATTTAACCCAAATCTACTGACCACTTACTTTCTGAAGGGCATCGCAGCTGGTGATGTGTGGGACAAGCCAGACAGCACGCCCAAACACATTGATCACAGAGCTTAAGTCTGAATTGTTTGAGTAGTTGGGGTAACATGAAGTCCTCTGGCCAACTGTGAATTAAGTGTGGTTGTCTCAGCCAATGTGCACTTCTAAGAGAGCCGCCTTACACCTGCATAAGGAAGCAGGCCTGGCTCGTCTCACTCTGCTTTCTGTTTGGACTTGGGTAGGCAGGTAAGTTTTAGAAACAGAGATCACCTGGTCCAAAATTCTTAGTTGAAACCAAGGTGACTAGTGGTGCAGATTCGTGAGCTAGGACATTCAAAAGGGAAACTGTCCCCAGAAGGATGAGGAAGACGGGATTCCAAACGGGCTCAATCTTCTGTAGTTTGTATCTGTCCTTCGTCTGCTGCTCAGATGGACAAACATCAAGACACTATGTTGATTAGAACTGTTCTGCTTTCAAGCAAACTTGAAGAGAGAGAGAGAGAGGGCAGCATGATGATGTCCACGATCTTAGACCTATGAGTGGGGTAAACACATATTTGGGTTTCCCCAAGATGGCTGTAGCTTCTCCCTGTTGCTGTAGAGTGACAGCCCCCTCACTGTCAAACTGTCATGGATTAGATGATAAATGCCATAGTGTCCTGTAGTTCTCTCAGGGTAGGCATACATGTATGCACATTGCACAGCCTTTCTCCATGGTTTAATGCACCTGTTTAATACCCCATAGAGAGAATTAAAATCCTTTCTCTAATAGGATTGTAAGCTCCTCAAGGGCAGAAATCTCATTTTCTGCTTCTTTTATTTCTCCTTCCTACCAAGAGCTGATTATATAGAAGGCTGTAATATATTCTTGTTGAATTATATTGATCTTCCCCCTGACTTGGGATATTTAAAAATTCATTTACATGTGCGCTTTTTTCTCCTATATGATATATTTTCTTAGAGATAAAATATATTTATCCCCAGTCAGCTAAACTCACTGAATGAATCCCCCACTCTACATTTTTCAGTTGGACTCCATAGAACTTCGATTTTCATGCTTACATTGTGCTTTCAAAATGTACAGCTTGTAGCTTTTAATTTATGAATAAGAATCAAAAAGCCTAAGATACACAAATTACATTTTAAGTAGCTTACACATTACATAGTACACACAAGTACCCTGATAGAGTAGGACTTCTGAACACGGGTCCTTAGATAAGAGAAAATAAGCGACGAGAGAGAGAGAGAGAGAGAGAGAGAGAGAGAGAGAGAGAAACAGCACAGCTTAGGATGGTAGAAAGTGAAACAGTATGCACACGAAGAGCACACAGTTGCTTATTTATTGCACACTCATTGTCGATCATTTACAAGCAGTTCTGACATCACTGTTCAGCTTTTGAGGAAGAATACATGAAACTACTTAGAGCTGACTCTAGAATCTAGCACCATAGCTGTTGGGCTTACAAGGTCAGGACCCTTTCTGTGCTGGAAGAAGCCTTGATGCCCTTGAACTGGCTCATGGCTTTGGCCCTGGGCTCTGTTTACCATCGAGGGCACAGGACACCAGCCACTGTGGACTCAGGTGCTGCCTGAAGATTTGCTCAGGCAGAGGTGGTGCTCTTTCTTCCTGCTTTTGTAACAACTCAGTGTCAGTGGTATTTGCCTTACTTTTTACTTTTTATAAATGTACCCAGAGGTATTAACTAATTAATTGTAGCATATTTATAAATCAAAGTGAAAATAGATAATTTTAGAAAGCAGTAGCAGCTGGCAGAAATGTTTTCACGTGAGCTGTTTTTATGGAAGGAAACAGCTCTGTGGCCACGAAGAAAGCCACTACACTAATTCACAGAAAAGCAGACAGCATCCCGAGAGAGTTTTCAGGAGATCCGAAGAGAAGGCAGGCAGAGATGGAGATACAGAGAGGGGGAGTGTGCGTAGGTGGGAGGAACAAGAACTCAGGGCTAGCTAAACACATTATAGAAACAGTGTGGAGAAGGCCTTGCTTCTCATGCATGCACACGGTCCACTTCCTTATGGGATGAAGAGAGTGAATAACACACTATAATCTACCTTTGAGCGGCTATTATCATCCTGGTGGAGGTCACAGAGGTCTCAAGGCCTTGTCCAAAGGGGATCCATTTTAGCTCTTCCTGATTCAAGGAAGGATTCCTCCTGTCAGAAAGCTGGGATTTTAACAAAAAGTTGGAGTTTATATCCCTGAACTGACAACACAGTTGTCTGTGCTCTAGGGAAGGGTAGACATATATGAATTTACTACAGTGGCGAGGAGTTCACAGAAGTATACGAGGCATGCAATGCTGTGGTTGATATATTGTGCACCCAAATAAACTTATCTGGGGGTCAGAGAACAGAACAGCCACTATATTAAAGATAGAGGTTAGGCAGTAGTAACCAATGCCTTTAATCCTAGCATTCTGGGTGGATCTCTGTGAGTTCAAGGCCACACCAGAAACAGAGTCAGGCATGGTGGCACACACCTTTAATCCCAGGACTTGAGATCTCATGTCTTGCTTGGGAAAGCCACATGCCTTTAATCACAGGAAGTGATGGCAGGAAGCAGAAAGGTATATAAGGCGTGAGGACCAGGAACTAGAGGCTTTTAAGTTTTTAGGCTTTAAGCAGCAGTTCAGCTGAGATCCATTTGGGTGAGGATGCAGAGGCTTCCAGTTTGAGGAAACAGGATCTGCTGAGAAGTTGGCGAGGTGAGGTTAGCTGTGGCTTGTTCTGCTTCCCTGATCTTCCAGCATTTACCCCAATACCTGGCTCCTGAGGTTTTTTTTTTTTTTTATTAATAAGACCATTTAAGATTCGCATTGTACAATGCCTTCCACAGAAATCCGTTGGTAGAGACAACTCAAAGGCAGTCTTCTGAACAATTGCATGTAAAACAGAACAGGCTCACAAACAAAGTGCTGTGCATGCCTTAAAGACATCTGACAGTTCCAGCAAAGACATTCCTGCAGCAGGCCCCTGCTTCCACACACTGGCTGAAGCTGATGTTTCCCAGTTCCTTGTTGAGGAATCCAGAGGCTGAAGACAGATGAAAACCCAGAAAATGGCAAGGTTATGCTACACATGCATTTAGCTTATTGGTGTGCAACATACTGGTAAAGAAACAAACAATGAGGAAAAGGAAAATTGAAACGGTGGCAAGTGCCAACATGCCATGCCTTCTAGTCTATAAGCTAAAGCTCACAGGCAAAAGACTGAGCGAGCCAAATCGGTAATCATCGCAAGTTTGAAACCTGTTTTCAAAATATGAGAAAGGCGTTAAAGGTTTCTCTATCAATAGTAAAGAAACCAGACATCTGAGAACAAACGGCTGGCCCTTCAGGCTTTCCAGGGAGAAAAGACAGTAAGTAATTTCAGGCCGAGGTTGAATAGTCCAGCAGACGAGCTGTTGTCAAAGATGAGATGGTGTTGGCAAACAGGAAGGAAAAATTTGCCGAGGAGCTATAAACAAAGAAATCCTCGAGTGATAGTTTCTCAGCTCAATCTCCCTGTGAAGTCTGGTACTAAATGTTACAATGTGCATTTAACGTTTGTGTGAGCATGCTTGTGCATAGATTGTAGGAACAAAAGCGTACATGGTAATGTATGCACAACATTTCCAGGTATTTTAAACAAGACCTTCTTTGTCACCATATTTTCCTTAGCTGAAGTATACAGAGCTTGTCCCCAGGAATTCTAGAAAAATGTATGTGTGTGTTGGGTGGAACATGTGTCTTGTGTCATAATGGAGGACATACAAGCAAGCTGTTGCAGGCATTATGACTCACTTTGTGCTCAAGGGTTGATAAAACTTGGAGAAGCAGAAGTCATATAAGAACTAGATTTAAAAAGTCAACATAAAAGTTTTTATTACTGAGTCTGTAATAAAATGTAAATACTTTCATTGACTTTTACTTCTTTTTTATTCTGTACTTGGACACCTCTTCTAAGGAAATCTTATCTCTTTATTTAGATTTAAGATCCAGATGTATGTTAATCAATGTAAGGGTCTCTTCACAATGTTGATTTAAATTCCAGTGGGCTGTTCTGTGCACTGAAATAGCAGTAACATCACCTCTCATTTCAGAGAACTCTGTGGCATGTTAGATGTTTTCACCTATGCTCTAATTTCAGATCTACGAATATTTATATCCTGAGTAATATGCTGTGGTGATAAAAATTGGTGCTCAGGGTAAAAGGGGTGAGCTGGTCAATTCTTCGTCTTCAGGAAGCCAATGGTTGCTTGAAAAGAAATTGGTGCTTAAGGAAATAATTATGACATAGAATGTGTACAAGAATCTGCATAGACAAGACACAGAAGTAGTATAAAAAAGTGCAGTTACTATATTGGGAGAAAGTGAGGCCAGGGAAAAGTCGTAGAAGAAAAAGGTCTGGAGCAAGGCATCAAGGATGACTAGAGGAGACACAGCTCTCAGCAGAGACAGAGTCACAGGCACATGAGTAGACATTTGATACAGAAAGCTGCCCTGGGTGAGCATTCAGGATGGAAGCACGTGTGTGTGCGTGTGTGTGTGTGCGTGTGTGTGTGCGTGCGTGTGTGTGTGTGTGTGTGTGTGTGTGTGTTTGTGTCCCCGTGAATGTATGTGATGTGTGCAATGTGTTTGAATGTGTAATGGGCAAGGAGGCCAAAGAGACAGTCTTAGTTGTAAAAAACTTAATCCCCCCAGGAATTATTTTATAGATTATGGAGAGCCCTTTGAGTTAATTAATTAATTTTGAGGGTTTTGTTCATATTTGTACCATAAATAAACAGACCATATATATATATACATATATATATATATATGCTCCGATTTTAAAAATTAACATAATGGTGAGGGTATCTTTTATATTTGTACATACTAGTTTGTAGCATTAATTAAAGTTCTTGCATTGTATTCTATGAATATTTTCATTATCTAATTCCCTGTGTTCCACAATCAAAATACTGCAGAGTAAAATTTTGAGAGCAAATGCTTATGATACAGCTAGATAGTGATGCCTTGAAGGTAGTAGAATCCATGCATGTGGAAGTTGAGGACAAGATCCGAGAGAGCGTAGATACTTGAGTATCACTGAGGTATTGATTTCTTAAAGTCAGGAGGGAAGACATCACTGCAATGGAAAGGTAAGTGCAAAATTTTCAAAAAGGAGAAAAAGGCGAAAGAACTTCTAGAAATAACCTTTTCTGCTTCTTAAAATACATACACATATGAAAGAAATCTAAATGGAGTCACCAAATAATGGAGACAAAGTGAACAGCTTTGGCCACCAAGTGAAACCGCCAAGATCTGGGATGGGTGACATTGAACTAAGTTGTTGGCCAAAGAATCTCCATAGAAACTCCAAATAACTCAGGTCTATTGTCAAGGCTACTGGTTGCTCTTCACACACTGATGGTAAGACACTGTTGCTAAAGACAACACCTCCATACCTCATCAAACATGGAGAAGTCAAGCTGATGCCTACATAGAGCCTTTATCCCTACTGACTCGTGTTCACGGTACTAGAAGTACTATGCATGCTGCCAGAGGAGAAAGGTACACAACAAACCATCTTTAACCTACAATGGTGACCTGTATGAATAATACAGTGGTACAACAGTGGCGCAAAACTTATGGGAGTAATCAACCACTCTCTGATTGGATTTCAGACCCACTCCATGAGGCGGAACCATGCCTGACACTGCTTAGGTGGCCAAGAGCCTGGCCTTCAGGGGTCAGGACACTATGGAGAAGAGGAGGCTGGAAGATTGCAAGAGCCAGTGGGGATGGGTGACACACATGGGAATTCACAGAGACCACAGCGTGCACAGGGCCTGCATAAGTCTAAACTAACGGGTCCCAGCACTGAGAGCAGAAAGTGGACATGATCTCTTATTTTTAACTAAGAACTAGTTGATGACTGCTTGCAAAGGAAAATTTAGCTTTCTCCAGCGGGGTTTCACTTGGCATAGAAGCCACACTTCAGGGCAGGCCCCATGCCCAGCAGTAGAAGGCCAACAGAAAATGAACTCAATTGTATTTTTGGAAAAATTTCATCTCATATTGGGCATTATTTTACTTTATTGTTCTTTTGCATGTATGTTATGGTTGCGCATTTTGTGTTTTATTGTTGTACATGTCTTTCTCATGCTTCTTTTTCTTTTTTGCATGTTCTAAAGAGAGAGAAAAAGAATGCATGGAGTTGGATAGGTGGGAGTGGGTAGCATCTGGGAGGAGATAAGAGAGTGGAAACTGTGATCAAAACATACTGTATGAAAAAATTATTTTGTTTTTCTAAAAGATGTATTTATTTATTTTATGTATATGAATGCTGTCTTCATGTACACAAGAAAAGGCAATCAGATCTCATTACAGATGGTTGTGAGCCACCATGTGGGTGTTGGGAATTGAACTCAGGTCCTCTGGAAGAGTAGCCAGTGCTCTTAACACCACTGAGGCATCTCTCCAGCCCTGAAAAAAAATTTATTGGCAATATAAATTAAAATAAAAAAGAAAGGCAATAAAAAAGAAAGGCAATAAAAAAGAAATACACTGGAGCAGGAGGATAGCAGTTTATAAGATATTAACTCCATGAATATGTTCAGGAAGGAGAAAAGGAGAAAGAGTGCAAAAGAGTATTACCTACATAAAGAGCAACGTCAAAGTGTTTATATGATGATAAAATTTGATAACTCATATACAATAACACCAGTATTCATGATTCCCTCAAATGTCAGAGGCTAATGAATTCCTTTTTGAAGAATAGTTTTATTCTTCTTAATAATAAAGAAAGGTACATTTTTCAGCACGAAGTTGAGGAATGAGAGATTGGGAGGAAAAGTCAAGCAGTGGGAGAATCAGGAGCTCTGAATATGAACTCAATGGGGAAGAAAGAGCGGGTCAGGAGATCCGAACATGAACTCAACGGTGAAGAAAGAGCAGGTCAGGAGATCCGAATATGAACTCAACGGTGAAGAAAGAGCGGGTCAGGAGATCCGAATATGAACTCAACAGTGAAGAAAGAGCAGGCTCTCCTGCAGCCTTTGGAAGAGGACTAAGTGGTCCACCATGACTCTTGCCTTACCAGCAGCAATATGCTTCCAGGTGATGAAACGGAGCTACCGATCCTGACCCCCTCATTTCCGCTTTAGTGGATCTAGCCCTAGGCTTTACTCCAGTAATTAAGCAGAGTACAAAAGGATAGCAGAAGGAGCTTCAGCAGCTAAAATTGAAATGAAATCTGTAGGGTACGGAAAAAGAACACGCTCTGAAGTTATAGCAGGCAGGGAAGGATATCCCAAAATAGGCTAGGACAGAAAGCTGATAAAAATGTCTCAAAAATGTTACGTCTTGGCTTTCAAATTTGAGAATATGGTGGATAAAATGATTAGAAAACCCTGGTGAGGAAAGCAGACACAGAAAACAAACAATACATTTTTCTTAAACAAAAACTTATTTTGAAGAAATTTTAAAATTATAGAAAGTTTGCAAAAATAGTAATGCATAGCTTTCCACATAGCATCCCTTAGCTTCATCTAATTTGAACAGTTTACATAATTGTAGTACAATGAATGAAATCAGGAAATTAACACTGGCACGCAAACACCCCAACTTTCTTCAGAGTCCTCCCTTTGCTCAAGTATCCGGTCTCCTTGCGCCTTCTGCTTAGTCATGCCCACCTTCAGCGTTTCTTCACTTTTCCTTGTCTTTTAAGTCCCTGAAATTTTTTTCCAAGTGGGCGTATGCATGCATGTAGTGTGTGTATGTGTGTGTGTGTGTGTGTGTGTGTGTGTGTGTGTGTGTGTGCGCGCGCGCGCGCGCGCGCGCGCACATGTGGGTGAGTGTGTCTATGGGTGCATGAGGGTGCACATGTGTGTGCACACAGAGGCCAAGGGTGACTGTGGGAATCTTTCTCTGCTCTTCTTTGAGATAGGGTCTCCCAGTTAAGCCCAGAAGGCACAGACAAGCCTAGCTTTACTTAATCTAGCTCCAAGGATGCCCTGCATTCCAGTGCAAGGCTGGACTTGTGTGTGGGCAGCTGCGCTCCCTGGCAGTGGTGTGGGCTCTGGGGACTTGAATTCTGGTCCTCTTGCTTGCGTGGCAAATACTTTCAGTGTTGACTTCTCTAGCCTGGTCTTTGGCTTTTAATCAGCACTGGCTAGTTCTCACATGAAAGAGCTCCCAAGAGGTTTGTCTGATGTTTGCTCATGATTAGACTGAAATGAAATAGTGCAGGAAACAATGACACAGCAATAATTCTGTGTTTTGCTGCATACTATCAGGGGTAGCTGATATTGTACGGTTATTACAAGTAATATTAACATCAGTATCATTTATTATTATTATCAAATGACAAATCACTTGATTATGTCCATAGTGTTGGGTTTCTTAACCAACATTAATTTATTGGTTGTTCTTTTCCAATTGGTGAAGACGCAAGGAGTATGGAAATGAATACACTTCATTATTTAGAGCATTTTCAGTTCACAGAAAAGCTGAGCAGAAAGGGCAGCATTCCCACATGTCCAGTGACTTACCCTCCCAACGCTACATATCAGAATGGCACATTTGTTTTCTAGGATGAACCTGTATTTTTATATTATCATCTCCAAAGGCTCATAGTTAATAGCAGGGCTCATTCTGATTGTGTGAATCCCGTGACCTTTTACAAATACATAAAAAATGTGTCTAGCATTTAGTTTCATTTAGTTTCCTAAAAACCCTCTAGGTGGCCACTCCATCCCTTCTTCCTAAACAATGGCCACCACTAAACTTTTTACTAATATTGCCTTTTCCAGAATGTCGTAGAGTGGAATGTTATAACATGCAGAGTTTCAGATTAGTTTCTTTTACTTGGCAATATGACTTTAAGGTGACTTTCATATCTTTTTGTGGTTGTTAGTTCATTTGATTTTTATCACTGGCTAATATCTCATTGTGTGGGTATATCACAGTTGTAGTAATGTAGCGTAGGTAGTAACCCACTGAAGGACATCTCACTTGTTTTTGAGGATTAGCAATTAGGGATACAGTTGTACATTTTGCTTCTCCACCAAGAGAGATGAGAACTCTTTGTGGTCCCCAGTTCATCACCACTTCATGATGTCAGTGGTCAGGTACTCATTCAAACACATGTGTAGTGGTTTCTTGTTATCTTTTTCGGATATGAATGTCCGGTGACATACGATGGTAAGCATCTCTCCTTATGGCTAGTTCTCATTGTATATCCTCTTGGTGAGGTGTCAATATTTAGGGTTTATTTTTTTCTAAGTTGGGTAGTTTGGCTTCTTGTTGTGTCTTAAGAATCCTTTGTATACTTGCTTAGATATGTATTTTGAAAATTGTTCCTGGGGTACTTGGGATCAAACTTAGGGCCTGTATGAGTATTTTACACCTGAACTACACTTCCAGCCATTTTTATTCTTTTGATAGTGCTTTTACAGATAGATGTGTGTGTCTATGCACGTGTGTGCGTGTAAATGTGTGTGTATATGTGTGAATACATATGCATGTAGAGGCCAGAGGTTGATATTAGGCCTTTCTTAGTTGCTCTCTACTTTATTCTTTGATGTGGATTCTATCACTGAGCCTGGAACTTGCTGACTGGCTGCTGCACTCTTGGCATTTGAGTCCTGGGGATCTACACTTCTCTGGCCACCGCTACCAACATGGCTGGGAGCAGATTTGCACCACTGTGCCTGCTTTTACCTGGGTGTAGGGATCCAAACTCAGGTCCTAGGGCTCAGGAAATAAGCACGTTACCATCTGAGCCATCTCCCAGTACACAGATGGATATTTTCACTTTTAACGAAGTTCAGCTTGCAAATTATTTCTTCTATGGATCACACATTTGGTGTTGGACCTAAAAAGTCATTCTTATGCCTAACAAAGTTTTCACAGGTCTTCTCATTTACACCTATAATCTATTTTGAGTTAATTTTTGTAAACTGTGCAATACTTTTGTTGAGATTATTTTAGATACAAATGTCCAATTGCTGCAGAACTGTTTGTTGAGGTGGCTATTTCTTTCTCTATTTTATAGCATTGGTCCTATTGAAAAAGATTAGTTGGCCTAGATAACAAAATAAAAGACTTATAAACAGCAAAGAAAGTAAAATTATCTATATTTACTGGTGATACAAGCTCATGATTAAAAGATCCCACCGGAAAACTCAGAGAAGTGGTCAACACTGTGAGCAGAGTAGCAGTATACAAAACCAACAAATAAAAACCAGAAGCTTTTCATCTACCAAACTTTCTGAAAAGCAATCAAGAAAATAATACAACAGTCTCAAACAAACAACATAAAATACCAAGGAATAAACTTAACCAATGAGACTAAAGACTTCTAGAATAAATCTCTAAACCACTGAAAAGAGAAATTGAAGAAGACACAAATGGTGGAAGCCCTTCCATGTTCGTAGATCAGAATTTACATTGTGAAAATGGCCCCTTTGCTGAAAATGACCTGTAGATTCAATGCAACCCCTATCAAAAGTCAATGTCATTTTTCACAAAACAAAACAAACTCCATGATTCATATGGAAGCACAGGAGATTCCCAATGGCCAAAACAATCCTGGAGAAAGCAGCACTGCAGGCGTCCCAGGACTTGACTTCAGATGGTACTAGAGCCAGGGCAACAGAAACCAGCCTTGTGCGAGTACAAAACAGACTCATGGATAAACGAAGGGAGCAGAAGACCCAGACATAAAGTCCCACAGCCACAGCCATCCGATTCTTGACAAATGTACAGAAAACATGGACTAACAACTGTTGCTGTGGAAATTGGATACTTCATGTAGGAGTCTGCAACTAGATCCCCATCTTTCAATTGTACAAAGAAGCAGTTCAAAATGGACCTAGAGCCTTAATGTCAGACCCTGAGCTTGGAAGCTATTAGAGGAAAATGGGAAATGCTTCAAGATACAGGGTGGTTATGCAATGGCTTCTGAACTGCTCCAGAAATGACTCCAAAAAGACCAGGAAATAACACTAGTTGACAGGAGAATTGTATCAGGTTAAAACGCGTCTGCAGAACAAAGGAGATGGTCCGGACTGAAGAGGCAGGCTACAGAACGGGACAATCTGGACCAGCTAGTCATCAGATAGTGGGGTAAGACTAAAGAACTCAAAAACCCAAACACTAAAAGAACAAATATTCTAAACCTATTCAATAAATGAATAGACGAGTAAAATAGAACCTTTAAATTTGTGTATATTAATTGTAGACAATAATGGATTTCAACACACATTTTGTGTGTATCATGTGATCATATTCACCCCATCCTCCTCTCGTTCTCCCTCTCTGAGCCTTGTTCTTTTTTTTTCTAGCAGCACCCTTCAGCTTCATTTATTTTCCCCATGTGAGGAGCATATAATGTTGTGAACATTATTAAAAACAGTGTAAGTGATAAATAAGCACACGAGAAAGTACTCAATATGCTTAGTCATCAGGAAAATGAAAATAAAATCGACACTGAGATTCCATGTCACCCAGTCAGAATGGCTCTCACCAAGAAAACAAACAGCAATAAATGTATAGGCCGTGGGGAAGATTCTGGGTGCCCACCCTATGTGGAGATACTCCAGGCAAGTCCATATTAAAAATACAATTATATACTAACTTCTTTTAAAATAGAAGAAAACTGTTTGAAGGTTTAATGACTTTAAACACCTGGTCATACCAGGGCTTCAGAAACACACTGAAAAGCACCAATGAAAAGAGGTGTTCTCGCCTTGTTCCTGGTCAGAGGAAAAGCTTTAGGCTTCTGGCCATTAGGTATTATACATATTGAAGGGTTTGTGTGTAGACATTTATCAGGAAGATCTCAGTTTGAAGTTTGCAGGCAGGCATACAATCAGTGTACATTGGTTCTTGTCAAACGCTGCCCTGCATCTATTGATATAAATCGGTAATATCCTCTTTAGCCTATTGTTACAGGCACAGACTTGAGTCCTGGAGCAGTTTCTGTAGTACCTAGGTCCTGTGCCCCACAGAGTACTGGACCAGGAACACACAGTTAGAAGTAAAAAAAAATTACAGTTTATTAAAAGAGGGAAATAAGTACTCCTGAGAATGGGGACAGGACAGTGAGTTGAGGAAAAAGCTACAGAAGTGCTGGGCCCCAAGCCTCCAAATTCTCAGTGGGGCATTGACATAGCACCTGCCTCTTCCCGTGTGTGGACCATTGGCTTTTCGAGCATCATTCATTTGTTGGATGACTCACAAGGGGGGGAAATCCCAGTAGTTCTCTGTCAATGGACTACTGTTTCTTCTAAAACATTTTTATAACACCTATCTAATCTAATATATATCTATCTATCTATCTATCTATCTATCTATCTATCTATCTATCTATCTATCTATCTATCTATCTATCTATCTTGAATTAGCTCACTCCGTAACACTGTTATGTTAATCACTTTTCCAGGAGTGAACTAGACTTTCCTACCTGGATTAATTCCACTTGGTCATGAATACAGTTCTTTATATTTTCTTTGATTTTGTTATTAGAGTAATGCTGGCCTCATAAACAGAGTTAGAAAGGATCACACTGTATCTTGTGGAAGAGACTATAAACAATTGGTATAATGTCTTCCTAAAATACCAGAGTTCACCAACAAACCCAGCTGGCTTTGTGCTTTCTGTTTTGAGAGACGGTATTGGCTTGGTTTCATGCAGGATTTGAGGAATTACTGTTTGGATATGAATTTTGGAAGATTTTGTCATCCAAAGACAATCCAAATCAACTAACTCATCAGATCTGAGATGTAGAATGCTGACAACACCCTTCTTTGTCCTGTTAGTACCACGTGTCTGCAGTGGTGTCCTTCTTCCACTTCCGACCACAGTCATTCCTCTCATCTCTTTTGCTTTACTCACTTAAAGACTTACTAATTTTACTAGTCTTTTAAAAAGAACTGTATTTATTTTGGTAACTTTTTCCCAATATTTTCCTATTTTCAATTTTATTGATTTCTGCCTTAAATTTTTAATTTCTTTTCCTCTGCTTAATTTGTATTTAATTTGTCCTCTTTTTTTCTAGTTTCATAAGCTAGAACCTGAGATAGTTGATAGTAGATATCTTTTTTCTTTCTGAGTATTACTCAGTGCCTTAAATTTCTCTTTGACTATTGCTTTCACTGGTTTTCACACCTTTAATAAATGATCATTTTCATTGAATCCAAAATATTTTTAAATTTTTGCTGAGGTTTTGACTTATGTGTTATTTAGAAATCTGATGTATAATCTTTAAGTTTAATTTTGGGATATTTTAGCTATCTTTATTAATTTCTAGTTTAATAACATCATGACTTGAAAATACATATTGTATGATTTTTAGTGTTTTAAATTCACTCAGGTGGGGGTTGGAGATGTATCTCATTTGTAGCCTGCCTAGCATGCATAAAGCTCTGGGCCATATAAACCCAGCATAGTGGCACCATCTGTAATCCCAGTACTTAAAAGGTCATAGAAAGGTCAGAGGTTCAAGGTCATCCTCTGCTATATAGAAAGTCTAAGGCCAGCCTGAGATACATGAGATTTTATCTGAAAAAATATTACTAAAGTGTAACTTATGATCTGATTGTATTCTGTCTTTGTGAAGGTTCATGTATGCTTCAGGAGAATGTTTTATCTACCACTGTTGAATAAAGTAGTTTATAGATGTTAATTATGTTCAGTTGATTAAAGGTGCTGCTAACACTGAGTTCATTACATTCTTACCAATTTTCTGCTAGCTAGAGCTATCCATCTCTAACACAGAGGTGTTGAAGTATCCAACTATAGCATGGATTGGTGTATTTTTTTTACTTATGTTTTTATCAGTTTTTGCTTCACATATTTTGACAGTGCTATGTTCATACATGTTAAAGATAGTTATACCTTCTTGCATAATCCATTCCTTTATCATTATGTGATATCTTTTTACTCAAAGTGACATTCCACTCCCCTAGGGGTTTTTCTTCCCAAAATTAGTTCAGATGTCTTTGCTTCCTTTTGATTAGTTATCATGATACATATTTTTCTAGCATGATATATGTCTTTTTCCATTCCTTTATTTTTTTATTTTTACTTTTTGTCTTTATGTGGGAATTTTATGGACAGAAGGTAGATCTTGTCTTTTTTTCCATTCTAACCATCCCTGAGTATTTAGAGGGCTGATATTAAGTGATTATCTGTATAACGGAATAAACATCTATCCTGTTGGTTAGTTTTCTGTTTATTGCTCTTGTTTTATATTCCTGCTTTGGTTTTCTATGACTTTTTTGCCTTGCTTCTGACTGAACATGTTAGATAAGTCCATATTCTCTCTTTATTCATAAAGTTCTTTAGTGATTGCCGTAGAGTTGGCAATGCATTTATTTAAAGTGAATCCAAGTCCACTCTGAAGTAGAACTACACCACTTCATGAGTAGTGCATGTCGCTTTGTAAGGAGCCCCTCCCTTCTGGTTCTTTCAGTGTTTACGTCTTTCATTTTCTTTACCATAAGCACACCTATGTGAGAATGTATAATCCAATACTTTGCTGTTATTATTTTCAACAAGCTGTTACTTGTAGTAACAAAATATCCCCAAAGCTGCACTTCCAGGAATGACTTTGGTTCTCTGGTTAGGAGTTCCTGAGGGAGTTCTGGTTTCTACTAAATGATCGCCCCTGTCTGGAGGTACACGTGGGGTTGGGTGGTGGGTAGGCATGGGACTCAAGCTTCGGTCCAGAGGTTAATCCCTTCTAGTGAGCAGCTTTTGAACTGGATCTCTAGATTTTCACTAAGTGTGGAGTATGTCTATTCTCCAACTTTCATCCATCTTCTCTATGATTTGGGGGTTACCTCTTCAAAGGGCAATTTATGTATAGTAGTGGAATACTATATGAAATACTACTGGAATCAATCTCTACATTGGAGACACACTCTTGATTCCTCTTTTTAAGATTTAAGCTAATCAGGCAGGTCAGTTGTCTGACCAAGGACCACCCTGGTAGGAAGCCAGTTTCTCTTACATAAATCTATTTTCTTTCCCATAATCCCTGCAACCCCAACATAACATTCTATAGAGCACAGCTTTGTCACTTGTACTTCTTTTTCTTCTATCTTTCCCTTTCTAAGCATGCTTTCCCTTACATTTAGAGCAAGCTTTCTCTAGAGCACCTTCCTCTACTCTGTGACTGACATACATTTGGCTTAACTGAAATGTCATTGCCCCCACTCTGTCTTCTTCATTCTTCTCCTATGACCAGCTACTAAAATTTACAGCTTACATGCTCTGGAATTTTCATTTTGAAATTCTAACAAACTTGTCCTCAAGCTTAAAAAATAGAATTAGAGCTGACCCTGTTGGTGGGGGTACAGGTATGCTGGCCCTGAGGGCATGAAATCAAGAGAGCTGACTCCACTCCTCACCTGTCATGAGATGGTATGCATGAGGGAAAGATGACCTTCCTCCACCCCTTCCCACCTGTGCCAGGCAGAAGAGCTGGCCTTGGGGGCACTAGAGCAAGAGAGCGGGCCCTGCACCTCACTAACTGCCTCACTCAGAAGAGCATGTTCTGCACCTCACTAACTGCTGCACTCAGAAGAGCAGGCCCTGCACCTTACTAACTGCCACACTCAGGAGAGTGGACCCTGCACCTCATCTGGGCAAAATAGTAGAGCTGTCCCTGGTGCAGGTTAGCCTACCTGAGGGTGTGAGAGCAGGAGAAAGCCCTGGCTCCTGCTGCCTGCTGTACTGGGTAAGCTAGCTGGGGCAATGCTGGAGAGCTTGACCTGGAAGTGGCAAAGAGGGAGAGCTGGCAGGCTGACTAACCCAGCTGCCACCCCGGCCCAAGAACCAGGGCTATCAGTTGGCTTACCCCAACAACTACCTCATCAATGAACTACTGGAGCATGTGAAAGGACTGGACCTGCAGATCCAAAGCTGCAGGATCTCCATGACACAAGGAAAGGTCCAGTATCCAGGGTGTAACAAAAGCCAGAGGCCTCAAACCAGACCAATGACTCATTGCAATGAATACTTACAAGTAAAGATGTATGGACTAAACTGCAGATTCTGTGCTGGGACATTTTTGTATGTTAGTTTTTTTTCTTTTAAATTTTATTTTATTTTTTTGAGGGTGGAGGTTGCAAGGGCAGACAGTAGATATGAATGGATGGGGAGATGCATGGGATTGGATTGCATGATGTGAAATCCAATCAGTAAAAAAGTCTAAAAAAAGAAGAAAAAAGAAAACAATTATTTTTCTATTATGTTCATTTCTCAGTCCTCTTCCTTCATACAGATCTGAGTTCTAAGCCCAGATCATTTTCCTTTTCTCTGAAAACAAAACATTTCTCACAAGGCAGATGTATTGGCAACAACTCTCTTAGTTTTAGTTCCTCTTAGTGTGTTTTTTTTTTCACTTTTGCAGAATACTTTTACAGGAACAGAATTCCAGGTTGGTGATTGCTATAGTTTAAATGTTTACATTCTTCCAAGATTCATGTTGAAACTCAAAACCCAATGCAATCATCTTAGGAGGCTTGTGCCTTTTAGGAGCTGATTAGCTCAGGGGGGCTCTACCTTCTTGAACAGGACCAGCATTCTTAGGAGAGGGCTTGAACCAGTGAGTCTGTCTGTTTCATGCTCTCTACCACCTCAGTGCACATATGATGTCATCTGCTACAGATAGGTCTTTGCTAGACATAACCCTCTGCTGGTGTCTTGATCTTGGACTTTTTTTGGCTCCAGAGCCTCAATGAATCAATTCTCCTTCCTTACAAACTACATAGGAGCCTGAGCAGATTCAGGACAAAATTGGTACAAGAGTGGGGTACTGCTATAGTAAATACCACAAAACATATTGAAGTAGGTTTGAAATTAGATAACAGGCAAAGGCTGTAATATTTTAGAGGTGAATGCCAGAAAAAGAGATAGAGATTATTCTGGCAAGGATTCAGAAGAAGTAAGCTGTAGAGAAAGCCACAGGTTGTTAGAGGGTAATCGAGCGGCTATGAACAAAATATTGACGGGCATAAGAACAGTGAAGACCATTCTGATAAGGTCTCAGAAGGAATATTCCATATTCTAGTACACAGATCCTCAGTTCTCCATGTACATGCCAAATGGATCCAACTGTACTATGGGCATCCCTGCCAGAAGCAATAGAGTGAATTCTGTTGCATCCACATGGTGATACCTCTGAAAATGTGAAGAATGCAAGGGCCGTATGGACAAGGCTAGCTTTTTAAGTTTCAAAGTATTTCCTGGAGAGCCTTGAGACACAGATAGTGAAGTGTCATAGGGCTGAACCATTGGATCCTTTACTCAAGGCAAAGACCAGCATAGCCTGTGAGGACATGGCTTCTTTGAGGCCTCAGAACTGAAGAGCCACCAATGTGTGGTTTCAGTGTGACTTATAGGAACACCTGAAACAAGGACAAGCACATGGTAGGGCCTGTGCAGGACCATGGAGTACATATATCTAGAATACATGGGAGTTAACATCCACCATCATGAGCCCAGAAAGTAGGGCATGAACGAAACATTGTTTTTCTGGGGCCTTAGTATTTGAAGTCTCAGTTGAATTTTGGACTTACTTGAGACCCATGCCTCCCTTTCTATTTTGTTTTTCACTTTTAGAATGGGAACTGTGTATCTTAGGCTAGACTTGGCTTTATGCTTTGGAAGCCTTCTACCTTCTTCAGCTTCACAGGCTCACTGTTGAAGGGGAATTTGTTTCACACAGAACCCTACCTTAGCCATATCTAATGCAAACAGCATTTAGATGAAGTGTTGGATGCTAGACTTCTGAGTGGATGCTTAAGTAAGTTAAGAGTTTGGGGACTACTGCAATGAGTGCATTTTGTATGTGGAAAAGGTACGATCTCTGACAGCCCCTGGAATTCTTGTGCCTCTCCAAAGTTCTTGTCGCTGTTTCACTCCCCAGTGTAATAGTGTTAAGAGATGAGGCTTTTGGAAAGCTGGGGGAGGAAGAACTCCGCTGTCCTTTGAGGTCTCCATCTTTCAAGAAGCCTGTGTGGATGGACTGTGATCACCACCAGTTGCTTTTTCATTGTTGGTTATTTCCCCTGTTAACCCTTAGGGGCAAAAGGTTGGCTACAGAAAGGTAAAGTTGGGTATTTCTGTTGCGTAAATGAGACTCTGCTAAAATACGAGCAGGTTTGTGTCTGACCAAACAGTTTCTTCTAAGGGTAGCTCCTGCTAAGATCAGAGAGCTCTGCTGTTCTTCCATTTGGCTCATTTCCTTTGACTTTGTGTCCCAGATGGATTTAAGAAGACATGTTGATTTTTCAGTTCATTAGCAATTTCTTTGTTATTATCATGGAGTGGTGACTTCTAAGTTCCTTACATACTGGACTGGAAACCAGAAGTCCATTAGTGAATCTTGCCCACAACAATTATTACTGCGGTGTTTGCTCATATTGATTTTCTCTCATTCTTTCTACATTTATTAACGGGCATTCTTCTGTAAGGAAATGTTTCTCTTTATGCTCTGTATACTTATTTATTAAAACATTTTTATATTACTATTGGATCATGGGTGCTCATTGAATTGCAAGAGTTATTATCTGATATTATCAATATTTAGTTTGAAACTCAATTATTTCAGCATTGGCTCTTGCACATAGTTTCTGCTTACTTCCTATGTCTATGAGGTATTTAAAAAAACCTCATATAGAATTATACTGAAACTGGTATTTTCATTTTTCCTAAAAATATTGTTAACCCTTAGAGGTTTAGTAACTGTGTGCTAATACAGCATACAAATAGGGAAAGAGAGACAAAGCCTAGAGCCTGAACTGAATGTGGGTTTTAAAGATCATTCACATTAATGTTTCCTGCAGTAGTAACAGGCTCAGTGAAAGAATTGGGAGAAAGTTTCAAAGAAACTATTGGACTTTTCACATTAATGTTTCCTTTAGAAGTAACAGGTTCAGTGAAAGAATTCAGAGAAATTTTCAAAGAAACTATTGGACTTAATGCCAGTACTGGCCTTGGATCTTGGGAAAACACATCAAGTCCTGCTTGAGAATTTCTAGCCAGAGCTGTCAGCATCCTGGTTTGCAGTTCTAATAGTTTCTACAGCACACATGAAAGGCCAAAGGAGAAAAATGGACAGGGCATTCTTGGAAAAAAAATCAGCTGGGAAGATTGTTTTGTTTTACCTGATACCAAGATTATAAAACTTGTTTTTATAATTATAAAACTGTCTTATATTAGATACTGTATAAGCCAAATGTATAAGCCAAATAGGACCAGAAATCAATGTGTTCATATACAGAAAACTGACATTGACAGAGCTGATTTTGAAGATGAATAGTAAAAGAATTCAGTGAGTTGATGCCAAAGTAACCTGTAGCTGGAGAATTTTCTCTCTGGGTCCCGCCAAACCCCGGCAATCCCTTAGCCCACTTATAAAGTAAACACACAGATGCTTATATTATTTAAACTGCTTGGCCATTAGCTCAGGCCTATCATTGTCTAGCTCTTACTCTTATACTTAGCCCATTTCTATTAATCTATACTTTGCCACGTGGCTTGTGGCTTACTGGCACCTTACATCTTCCTTGTCCTGGCGGCAGCTCCAGACTCCCTCCTTCCCTTCCTGTTCTCTCAATTCTCCTCTCTGTTAGTCCCGCCTATACTTCCTGTCTGGCTACTGGCCAATCAGTTTTTATTTATACAGAGCGATATCCACAGCAGTAACCGGTTCTCTGACAAGGCAAAAACACAGCTGTTTTATATGTCACAACATATGTGAAAACCAATTATTATATCATTAAGTCAAACCTTCAAAGGCAAAGGGGGAACTTTAAAACTTTCATAATCAACATAGATGTTAACTTCATTTTTAAAAATTTCTTTATTTACTCATGTATGGGCACACGTACCATTAGATCACATGTTTGGATACCAGAGGAGATCTTTTAGAAGTTGATTCTTTATTTCCACTATGTGGGTCCTACAGGTCCAGCTCAGGTCATCATATTTATCATGGGATATGTGCTGGTTAGTTTTTTTTTTTTTTTTTTTTGTCATTTTGACATAAGCTTGAGTTATATGGGAAGCAGGCACCCCAAATATAGAATTGCCTCTATCTTACTGGCCTGTAGGTAAGTCTGTGGCAGCATTTTCCTGACTGGAGATTGATGTAGGAAGTCCCAGTTTACTGTGGGTAGTGCAACCCCTGGGAAGGTGATCTTGGGTTGTATAAGAAAGCAGGCCGAATAAGTTGTGGGGAACTAGTAGGCAGCATTCCTCCATGGCCTCAGCCTCAGTTCTTGCCTGGAGTTCCTGTTCTGACTTCCTTTCATGATGAATGGTAAGCTGTAAGCTGAAATTAAACTCTTTCCTCCCAAGTTGCTTTTGGTCATAGTGTTTATCACAGCAGTAGAACTAAGTAGGAATCTTAGAACTCAAGCATTGAAAATCATAAAGGAAGTTGATCAAATTTGATTACCACAACGTCAAACCATTAGACTTATCTGCTGTGGTTCGTCCTTCTGTTCACTGTGAATGTGTGTTGCTCTCACTGGCTGATAATAAAGCAGTTTTGGCCAATGGTGAAACAGGATAAGGTTACAATCAAACTGAGGACAGAGGTGAAGAAGGGCGGAATTGGGGCAGACGTCAGCCAGCCACCGAGGAAGCAAGACGTGGAGAAAATGAGGTAACAAGCCACAAACCATGTGGCAAAGCATAGATAAGAAATATGGGCTAATTTAAATATAAGCTCTAGCTCGTAATAAGCCTGAGACATCGGCCAAGCACTTGTAATTAATATAAGCCTCTGAGCGGTAATTTGGGTGTAACCGGACTTACAGACAGCAAGCTCTGCCTCTGTTTACACTTATCCTTAACAAAAGAATGTCTCTTATAAATCAGAAGAAGCTGCCTACAATAAATGTTTCTATAAATTATTAGCTGTCCAGAATTCACTGAAATCTTAAGATTCAGTGATAAAAACACAAATAACCTCATAAACATTGTACCAAAGATGAATATAAAAGTGGGCATTGCATAGAAGAAATATGATTGAGTGATAGCTGTATTAAAAAGTCCTAAAAGTGTCCACCAGTAATTAACAAAATGAAAATGAGAGCAAGGGGACAGCACTCTTTCAGAGTCACTGAACACCGAACACACAGACTCTGACGGCATGAGCTGCACGCTTTCACGCAGGAGTCCAGTTAACAGTGACAAACAGTTAAGCCCAGATTTCAGATTTGCCTGGATCAGCAATGTCATTTGACACATTCTTCAAAGCTGCACAGTAGAAAATGTCATCTTTGCAGTTATGAGGAATGACGATACCGTACACAAAGAAATGGACATAAAGTTTGCAGAACAGAGGGTCATAGATGATGGCTGTGGAAGTTCACACAAGCTTGTGGTAGCCACAGGGCAGTATATCAGGGCTCAGATATTTGTCTTTAACGCTTAGCATAATAATAACAGCAGTGACCTTGACTGAAGGCATACTATGTGACAGACACTGTTTTATTTGTTATTTCATTTATTTCTCAATATTATTTTGTAACATAATTTTTTTTTGTCTGTGTGGATATGTGTTTCTGTGTGGATGGCAGAGAACAATGTTGGGTGTCTTTATTGACCACTTTCCATCTTTTTATTTGGAGACAAGCCTCTTACTGAGCCTGGAGTTTACTAATCCCTAATTCGTGTTATCAAGCCCAGGGATTGTTCGGTCTCTGTGTCCCGAGTGCTGTGACTACAGATGTATTGCCACATCTGGCTTTTATATGGGTGCTGGGGATCTGAACGCAGGTCCTCATGCTCATGTGGCAAGCACTTTAACGGCCGAGCAGTCCTAGCTAGTGTGGCATAGTAGCCTTATTTCTCTTTTGTGGTTGAGAAAACTGAAAGTTGAAGATATTGACTACCTTGCCCAAGGGCATTTCTAGCCCTGGGAGTGGGACACACTTCTCTCTGTCTCCACTACAATTCTCTAGGGTGGATCATTTCTGAGCACTCGGAAATGGAGGCAGTGCTTTTGTTTTAGAAGCAATTTTCATAATTAGTGGAATCAAGGTTAATTTATGTGCATAATAGTTTGATGATCTGATGCCAGTATTAAAAACTGGGGTGGGAATATCAGTTGGTGTTCCAGACTGTGTGTTGCTAGAGTTACCAACCTGCTGAGTTTTGGGTAAGGTATCTTTGTGTCTTGACCAAATGATGTAAAAGGAAGATGAGTTGGAGCCATAACCACCTGACCTGAATCCTCTAATCCTTTGAAATTCCATGTCTCCAACTTGGGAAAGTGTGTATTCTAATGATCAACAGGAATACATGAAATATCACTCAAAATGAAACAGGATGATAAAATTCTTGATATATTCACACACACACACACACACACACACACACACACACACACACAATCTGACAATAGGTAGCATTTGCCTTGCCAATTTCTTCAACCAGCTGGCACCGTACCCTCTCAATCTCTGTGCTCCAGTGGACTCCCGGAGGCACCGATCCTGAGAGCATCAGTGAATTTAATAGTTGAGTGCAGCACAGCTCAGTGATTGCTCAGCACACTTCGGCTTTACTGTCTAGAAACTCATCCTCTTTAAAAAATATTTATTTTTGCTGCTGCTGCTGCTGCTGTGTGTGTGTGTCCACAGTGTCCAGACCAAGGTATTAGATCCCCTGAAGCTGGACTTACAGATATATGTAAGAATCAAAATCTGGTCTTTTGTAAGAGTAGCAAGTGTTCTTAATCACTGAACCATCTTTTCAGCCCCATCACTATCTTGTGAAGTAGCTTCATCTGTCTTCCAAGAGCTTTCAATTAAAAATACTTATTTTTGAGTGTTGTGCATTGATGTTCTGTTTGCACACCTGTCTGTGCAGTGTGAATGCCTAGTACCTGTGGAGGAGAGAAGAGGGCAGATCCCCTGCAACTGGAGTTACAGATGGTTGTGGGTCCTACGGAAGAGCAACCAGTGCTCTTAACTGCAGAGCCATCTCTCTAGTCCCAAGATCTCTGATACTTTTCCTCTTAAAAATTACTTATTTCTATTTTATGTTCATTTGTGTTTTGCCTAAATGTATGTCTGTGTGAGGTGTTGGCTCCCCTAGAACTGAAGTCACAGACAGTTGCGAGCTGTCATGGGATGCTGGCAACTGAACCCAGGTCCTTTGGAAGAGCAGTCAGTGCTCTTAACTGCAGATCCATCTCTCCAGCCCCCAAAATCTCTAATTTTTAATAATAAGAAAAACAATGGTAGTAGATTATGTTTAAGATGAGATTGTATTATGATGGGCTAAGTACTGTGTTAAATGCTTGATATCAACTGTCTCACTTAATCCTCATAATTATCTGTATCATAGGTGTGGTTCTCATCATCCAGGCTACAGAATGAAGTATGGAGATGAATTCTGTCTGCTGTACTTTTAGCACCTTCAGACTGAGCCCTAGTGTGCTTGGCAGCCTTCAGAAAAGCCCACACAACCCCCAGACTTCAGCCTCATGCCCCTCTGGCTGAACATTTCCTTATTTAATTGACTCTTTCCATCTCATTTTTGTAGAAAATGTGGAATCATGTGGACATTGACTGAAGGAGAAAACAGCCAGAAGCCATCACTTCTTTACATTTAGAACATGAAATATGGGTGCCTTTACCCACCTCTCTTCATTACTTTCACCTAGGTATGTGGTTCAAGTGTGTAAGGCCCGAGGTTGACATCAACTGTCTTCCTATCACTCACTCCCCACATACTTTTTTTTTGTGACAGAGTCTCTCACTGAACTTGGAGTTCACTGACTTTGGTAGGCTGGCTGGCCAATGAGCTCCAGGGCTCTACCTGTCTCTGTGTTCTCTGGTGCTGGGACTAAGATACATGTTGTGGTTGGCTTTTTAAAAATTACATTTATGTACTTAGTTGTGTGTGTGTGTGTGTGTGTGTGTGTGTGTGTGTGTGAGAGAGAGAGAGAGAGAGAGAGAGAGAGAGAGAGAGAGAGACAGAGAGAGACAGAGAGAGACAGAGACAGAGAGACAGAGAGAGACAGAGAGAGATAGAGACAGAGAGACAGAGAGAGAGACAGAGAGAGAGAGACTGTGTACATGCCATGGCATGCATGTGGAGGTCAAAAGACAAACTGTGGGAGTTAATTCTTTCCTTCCACCATGTGGGCTCCTGGGATTGAACTCAAGTTGTCAGACTTGGCTGAAAACACCTTTACCCACTGAGCAATCTCGTCAGCCCTGTGTCTGGCTCTCTATGTGGGTTCTTGGGATCCAAATGTAGGTCCTAATTCTTACACAATGGACACTTTCCAGACTAAGCCATCTTTGCACCCCAACCCGTTTTTAAAAGTTATTACTATTATTTTATTATTATTATTATTTTAAGATTCAAGGTTAGATTTACATGAGGAAATTTTTTTTCTCTGAATTCTGTTACTGTGCAGACAAATATTTTCAGGTACTATTTTAGTCCATGAACTATATATTTATAAATTATTTTAGCAATGTTTAAAGATAACCCCAATTGGTAGCATTCCATTACTCTCATTATCACTGTAAACATTAGTGCAGAGTGTTTGCCTTTCTCTGATGAGTTTGTCAATGGCCATACCATCAGCCAGGGCTTTCAAAAGGACTTTCAAAAATGTTTTTAAACGCAAACACCAACCCAGCTACAAACCCTTCAGTCTACAATGGTACTCTGCCTACAAGATATGATAATGGACAAACAGTGGCACAAAGCTGTGGGAGTAACCAACCAATATCTGATTTGACTTAAAGTCTGCTCTGTGAAATGGAACCACTGGCTGATACTACTTGGGTCGCCAAAAATCTGAGACTAGATAGTCCAGGGACCTAGAGTAAAACCAAATATTATTGCTCTGGAAAAAAAGAGTAGCAATAAAATGACTCTTAATGACATTCTAAAAATATTTTTATAGAAAAAATTATGAATTTCTATAGTAATTATCTCATAATTTAGAACATATCTGAAAAGCCCAACACTGAATTTAGCTTGCTTTTCTTTAGCTATCTGCTATTTCAGTAATAATATTTTTGTTTTACTATTAGATAATCACAATTCTGTAACTTTATTTTTTAAATATTTATTTTGAATTATGCGTCTGTGTGTGGGCTTGTGCACATGAAGGCAGAGATGCTGGATTCACCAGAGCCAGAGTCACAGTGGTTGTGGGACACAGGACATGGGTCCTGGGAACTGAGCTCAGGTGCTTTGCACAGGCAGCAAATGTTCTTGTCCACTGAGCCATCTCTCGAAGTCCCAGTTCTGTAAAAGTCCTTAGCACAAAACATGGGTTATGAACTGGAGGCTTGACTGTTTAAGTTCGATGCATCCCTCTGAATTGTGCTCATTACACCTCTACTATTGAGGTAAAGATACAATGAACGGTGAGAAGTGAGATGTTTGACTTAGGCCATGACGTACAATGAGCTTTGTCTCTACTAATGTTGGCTTAGAAGTCATACACCATGAACAACATTTTGGCAGCACATAAATGAGGATTCACACAACTTTGTGATACCTACACATGGGAAAGTCACTTAATAGTGGAATCAATTATCACAATCATCTCCCAACATATGGCCCCAGATAGGCATTTTCATGTGATGAATGCCAAACCACACACAACTGCTCTGTCAATGGCAGAGTGGCCCTGATGAAGGGAAAGGTGAATAGTTTATGAACAAAAATTAGCCCAGAGACTTTATTTAACCTATTTCTCTGCATATGTAAGAACTGATTTACCTTAAAAAACCTGATGCATTTTTAATGCCTTGCGTGGAGAATGAATGGGTTTTACGCTTCTAATTGAGTCAACTGGGTTCCAATAAACTCCCAACACTACTATCATCTCTTCAGAGTCACTTCAGAGTCTGGAGTCTTCCTGTCAGAATATTCTCCTCCTTTGCAAGACACATAATAATCTCATTTAAAATCACAGAGTTCTGTGACACTAGGAAAGCTGACAGAGGTTCCCCGTGCTTGCTGTTATGATCCTGCTCCTGAGTGACTGCTTATCTACAGTCACTGTTTTATATCGCTCGATTCCTGAACACTCAATTTATTTTTGGATCACTCCTTGGCAGACACTGATTTATATATGAATTGCTTCCAGCAGGATCAACCTCGAAGGAAAGAGCGAGAAGAAACAGGAGAAGCAGGAGCAAGGCAGGAATAAAACCCCCAAGCAAATTCCCCATGTTCCTGCCGGTCCTCATGAAACCCACTGGCTCCTGCCTCTATGAACCTCTATTATCCATCTTGTCAGTGAAGGAAGCCGTGAATGAATACATCCTGAAATACTATAAAGTAACAATCACGATTGTTTAACCAAACAGGAATGAGTCTGAGGTCTCTTGATGGCCATAGTTAGACCAGACACAAATTTTATTCTTTACTGAAAAAACTGATATGCTAATGTGTCATACTTTAGGCACAGCTGACCATTTATTCCTAAAAGACTCTGTGTTAATGTATTTGCCTTTTGAAGTTATTGTTGTGCACTCATCTACAGACCAGATTTCTAAAGCATTCAAGTACCTCAAATTATCCCTAACCCAGTGTCAAAACAAAGAAAAGAAAAACAGCTGTAATCACTAATCAATTTAAAAAAAAAAGGCAACCACCGAAGAGGATGGATGAGTGCAGATCCACTGAGCGCAGCAGACAATGCCCGCACGGGAGAAGGATGCTAACTTCTGTGGGGCAAGACAAGGGAGGGAGGGCACTGGTGAAAGACGCCAGTGGCCTGAAATGTGTCACAATGAACGTTCATCGACTTGGCCTATTTTATACTGTTCAGCGGAGTAACTAGGGAATACATTATGTGAAGAATAGAGGCTGAGCAGGCCGATGTCAACAGCCTTCCTGTGGAAGGCTTAAGGGTGAGAAAACTTGTACATTCTCAGATGCCATGGTGGAAGGGAGTAGACAGAGCAAACCCATCTTTATTAGGAACATCCTGCCTCAGTATCTAACCTATGCCTGCAATGACAGCATCTATCTACTCATGCAGGGTTAGCCTCGTGATCCAGCCCTCTAACTAAAGTCTCTGTGGTTCCACTTTCAAGACACCAACCCTGCTGCATTAGCTACAGTTTCCAATGCAGAGCTTCCATGTGTCATTGGCAGAGGATGAAGCAGTGGCCTGAGACGGTGAAACAGGAGCAAATATAAAGTGTCAGAAGCTCAGAGGGCAGAGAGTGGAGGTCAGAGCTGAGAAGTGGGCAAGAGGGAGGAACCTAGTATGGCAACAACTGGCATGATTTATGTCACGTTATCTATTTGTCATATATTTATCCCAAAAGTCACTGTAATATAAAATTGCTCTGAAATCCAGTGCTTGGGTAAGGACATTACTTTTAAAAGGGCAAGAAGGAGACAGTTTGGGATCACCTGTCAGTCTATTTCTTCATAATATAGCCCACAGTGTATGCTATTAAATAAGAGCATCGAAGGGCAATGAGATGCCCGGCCACCCGACATCTGTCACTGAAACCCCCATGGTGGAAGGAGAGAACTCACTCCGGAGAGCTGTCCTTTCACCTCCACACGAAGACCATTGTTTAACATTAGGCTACCCGGAGAGTCTGAGAGTAGGGGACAACCACAAATTAGGGGGCCTTAATATACCACAGTTGCAGTGTGAACAGTGTATCTGGGGTGCTGTTGTGCAGAAGGAGGGAGACAGACTCTGACAAGAAGTGTAGATGCCAAGAAACTCCATCAACTCAGGCAGCGGAACACGTGGGCACAGCAACCCTGCCCTCAATCCCTCAGTGGTGGGGAACAGATCTCTTCTACCGACAATAACCCTGAAAACCTTGAATCTGAGGCCGGTGGGTAAACCAGCCTCTGGGCCTCTGTCCTCTCCTGTCTTCCACTGTAGAGCCCACGACTCTGAAGGTCTGATGGTTTGTTTTACATTGAAATTGCATCCCTGCAGTGGACTGACTAATACTCCTGCCTGTCTCCAGTACTGTTGCTTCTCACACCCTGCATGCACTTAGGAGACACCCTCCCTGAGGATGCTGGCCACCCTGTGTGTCAGAAGGATGGGAGCATTTGCCCAGCAACAGACTGCAAAGCTAAGTGTGGCCAGCAGAGGCCTCTGGTGAGCAAAGCCAGCTCTGGGGGTCAGCAGCCATAGCCAGCCTGGCTCACCAGCAGCCACCAGCATAAACCACAGCAAAGGTGATAGTGCAGGAGTTCAACCACCCCGCCCCCATGGACATAACTGACAATCTCAAATATTTGAGGACCCAGAAAAGCTGCTCGCACATTTTATCCTCTTTCCTGCATTCTGTTAAAATTCTAACATAGTTTGACAATTTTTCATTGTGTATATTCATTTTACATGATGCTGTGTTACATAAAACATTTCCACACATGTATATATATCGAGCATATTCTCTTCATGCCCATCTACTCTCTCACCTCTGTTCTTTCTTCTTCCTCCCACAATAGTTTTGTTTCTACTTTTATGGAATACATACACACGTAGTGTCTTGTATCCATGTAAAATCTCGGAACCACAGATGAGAAAACAAATACAGTGCTTGCCTGTCTGAGTCTGGCTTACTTTGCTTATCTTCAGGGCATCATCTATTTTCCGGCAAATTACATAATTTTTTTTTAGGGCTGAAAAATTTCACTGTGTATGCTTGCATGTTTTCTTTATCCATTCTGCTGTTATGGGCTCTATAACTTAGTTCTTGTGAATGGTGATTCACATGGACTTGTGTGATTTGGTTAAATACCCAGCAGTGTACAATACCAGCTGGGACAATTTTAGCTTGTTATGAGGAAGCACCATACTGTTTCTATTGTGGCTGGACTTGTGTAGACTCTCACTAGTGTAACAACAGTTCCCTCTGAGTCACACCCTCACCACCTTTTGTAGTTTGTTTTCTGACATTCTGAAGAGAGAGATGGAACTTCAATGTAACTTTAATCTGCATTTCCCTGATGGCTCCCCAGGTGGAACATTTCGTCCATTTTTATTGGCTATTTGTATTTTACTTTTGTTAGTTAGACTGTCTGTTCATCTACTAATTCATTTATTGATTTGGTTAATTTCCTGTTTAGGTTTTTTTAGTTATTTGTGTAGTCTAGACACTAATCCTCTGTCATATGTACAGCCAGCAAAGATTTTCTGCTGTCTTTCCCTTGGATTATCTGTGGCCTTAGCTCTGAAGAGACTGCAGTTTCGTGAGCCCCATTGGTCAGGTGTTGGTGTTGTTTGGCCACTGACCAGCATTGTAGTTGGAAGTTCCTGCCCATGTCTTCCTCACCTTTTCCTCTAACAGTTCAGAGGATTAGGGTGTTACAAAGAGGTCTCTGGTCCATTTAGAATGGATTCTTTATATAGGATGAGCAACAGGGATCTAGTTTTATTTTTCTACATGTTGAGATCCAGGTTCCCCAGTGCCATTTGTTGAAAAGGTTGTTTTCCAATGTTTATTTTAGTGTCTTTTCCAAAAATCAAGTGGCTGAAGTTGTGTGGATTTATGCCTGGCTTTTCTGTTCTATTTCACTAGTCTGTGTCTGTTTTGTGCTAGCACCATGCTGCGTTTTTGTGGGTTTTTTTTTTTTGGTTACATTTTGTTTTTTTTCTATTGTTATTATTATGACTCTGCAGTTTAAACTGAATCAGGTATGGTGTTAATACCTGCATCTTCATCATCTTCATTATCATCTTCATCATTATCATCATCTTCATCATCATCATTATCATCTTCTTCATCAATTTGCTCAGCATTGTTTCAACTCTTTAAGGCCTTTTGTGCTTCCACATGAATTTTAAGACTTCTGTTTCTTCAGAGAATGGCATTGAAGTTTGGATGGGACTGCACTGGATCTATCTTGCTTTTGGAAACATAGCTGCTTCCACCACATTAATCCCTATAGTCCATGAGAATTACCACCTCTACATCTTCTATTCTTTTCTGACTTTCCTTACTGATTTCAAGTTCTCCTTAGAGGAGTCTTTTGCTTCCTTGGTTAGGTTTATTCCAAAGTATTGTTTATTTTTTGAAGCAATTGTAGATAGGATTGTTTCCTTGATTTCTTTTTACTATATGTTTGTTATTGGTATACATAAAGGCTACTGATCTTTGCATATTGATATTATATACCATTACTCTGCTGAAGATATAAGAATTTTCTGGCAACGTCTCTAGGGACTCTTCTGTATAGAATCATGCCATCTGTAAAGAAATATCCTTTGGTGTTTTTCCTTCTAGTTTATATCCTTTTTATTTCTTCTTTTGTCTTATTGCTGTATCTAAGACTTCAAGCACAATGTTGAATAATTTTGGAGAAATGAAGACCCAGGTTTCTAGGACAAATGATTTGAGTTTCTCCCTATTTAATATAATGTTGACTGCAGCTTTGTCAGAAGCAGCATGCGTTATGCTGGGATAAGTTCCTTCTATTCCTAGTGTTTTAGGGGTCTTTATGTTGAAAGGGTGTTAGATTCAGAGAAGACCCAGATTAATAAAATTACACATAAGAAGGGGTGGTTATTATCTCTAACAATGATAATATTTCATCTAAATTCATAGGACATTAGTGAATATTGTTAAAATTTGTATTAAAAACCGGAAAGTATAGAACAAGTGAATAAATCCCTACACACATATTGCTTACAAATTAAGTCAAGGAGGCATAACAGTGTAGACAGACCCACAGCAAACCATTAAAGCAGCAGAAACAAGAAAACGCCTGAGACTAGATGAACTCCGGCTAAAATCTGTCTAAGCTTTAGGTAAGGTCCAATGGTAACACTCTCCAAACTGTTGCATAAAACTTGTTAAGACTAGCATTACCCTGAGATCAGAACTGAATAAAGATACCCACTAAAAGAAAGCTATTAATCAATTTCCCCAATGAACATAGTTGCAAAACTTAATAAGATTCTTACAAACCAAATTCACAAAGGCATAAAAACATCTTTCATGATAAAGTAAGCTTCAGAAGGCAAGGATGGATCAAAATTTGCAATTTAGTAAATACAGTAATCACAGAAATGGATTCAAAGATGAAAATCGTAATATAATCTTAATAGATATAGAAAAGGTATTTGACAAATTTCAACACCCATCACAACAAAAATCCCCAAAGAACATGTGAACAGAGGAATATATTTTAACAAAGTAAAGGCTGTACATGAAAAACCATAGGCAACATTATATTAAACAGGAAAAAAAACCCTTGAAAGCATTTCCCCTAACATCAAACATAAGAGTGTTCACTTTCTCCATTCTTACTCAATGTATTTCTAGAATGCTTCACTGGAGCAGTAAGATAAGACAAAGAAATGAAAGAAATACAAACAAGAAAGGAAAAAGTCAAACCACAGTATTTTCAGAGCCATGGTCCTAGACTTCAGACGGTAAAGATTCCAAGAGAAAACTTTCACGCCTCCCTCATAAACACTTTCAGTAAAGTAGTTTAGATACAAAATTAAATTTCAAAACCAACAGCTTTCCTATATGCCAGTAATGAACTTGTTGAAAAATAAGGATGAAGAAATTTGTTTACAATAGGTTTAAAAAAAACCTACAAAAGCCAACCAAAAAGACTCTCAAACATAGCCTAGGAGAGGTAAAAACACAAAAATACTCCTAACCTAAGGAGTAAAATACTTTTGCAATGAAAATTTTAAGGTATTGAAAATATTGAAGAAGACACTAGAAGACCAAAGGACCTCCCATGCTCACGGAAGTCAGAATTAATATTTTGAAAATGGCTATATTACCAAAAGAATCTAACAGATTAAAGGTAACTTCTATAGAATTTCCAATGAGATTTTTCATAGAACTAGGAAAAAATCATAAAATTAATTTGGAAGCACAATAACCCTTGAAGAACCAAAACAATCCTAAGTAGAAAGAAGGCTTGTAATACCTGACCTCAAATCATACTACAGGGCTGTAGTAACTAACAAGGCATAACACTGGCACAAAAATGGCAACCACAGCAGAAGACTCATATACAAACTGCACAGATACAGCCACAGAATATTTGAGTAATACGTTAAAATGTACGCTGGAGAAGAGACAGCCTATTTCACAAATGGTGCTGGAAAAACTGGATTTCCAATGTAAGAGAATGAAACTAGATTCTCACCTCACTCTTCATGAAAATAAAATTTAAATGTATTAAATATCCTAACATAAGACTTGAAACTTTGAAAATGGTTACAGGTACAGGTAAATACAAGGGAAAACACTTCACAATACACACAGACCAAAGCGTTCTGAAAATAACTCTAAGAGCACAGAAAATAATACTAGGAATTGACAAGCAGAATTAAAAATCCTCTTCACAGTAAAAAAAATCAATCAGCAGAGTTAATCATCAGCCTCAGAATGGGAGAAAAAATTGCCAACTATGTATTAGACAATATGTTAATATCTAGAATCTGCAAATAACCCCAAAATAAACAACCAAACTCAAACCATTAAATAGACGAATGAGCTACTGAATTGAATAGATAGTTGATAAAGGAAGAAAACAAATGGCCAATAAGTATTTGAAAAGGTGTTCAATACCCATCTGTAGATACCAGAACAATGGAAATTACAATTACACTGAGATTCTATCTAACCCCACCCAGTTAGGATGGCTATCATAAAAATCAGTAAGAAATACTGTTGAGGATGTGGGGAAAGAGGTATTTTTTTAAATTTCTGGTCAGGGTGTAAATTGGAAACCAGTATGGAGGGTCCTCAAAAAACTGAAAAATAGAGTATCTGTCTAATTGAGCTGTGCAACTCTGGGTATATATCTGAAAGATATATAGGTGTCATACATACAACAGAGATACATGCACTATCCATAATAGCCGAAATCTGGAGCCAGCCCAGAGGTTCATCAACAGAGGAACGGGTGGGAAAATGTGGTGCATATGTATAGTGGAATTTTATCAGACATGAAGAAGAATGAAATTATGACATTTTAAGGAGAATGGATGGAAAATAAGCCAGTCTCAGAAGGATAAACCTTGCATGTTCTCATATGTTGAATTTCAGCTTTGCATATATGTAGTAAGGAAGAGTGAGGAATAGAATATATGTGGCACATATACAGAGGAGGCAGTATTGAGGGGAATGGGGCAAAGGATGGGCAAATAAAGACAAAGAACAATGGCACATGTGTGAGAAAGCTCAATGCAAGCCATTGCTAAACAAATTAATAGAGTATATGCATAAGAAAGTAAGTTTATGTCATTGAAATACATCTAACAGACTATTTCTTTTCTCTCTTGCCTTTTTCTTTTACATATGGTCTCACCTATGGCTGAGCCTCCCTGTGTGCACCTCATTTCTTTGGTATAGGGTCTCACTGCTTTACCCAGGCTCCCCTGTTCACTATGTAGTCTATTCTACTCTTGAGTGCATGGCAGCCCTCCTGCCATAGGTGTGAACTTATTATATCTTGCAAATAATCTTTCTTAAAATAGGTTTTTAATGAACTTTAAGTTTGGAAAGCTCTGCATACTGGTTATTAGAAAACTCATTCTTCAATGGAATATCTTTGCATGGAAATATTTCAACTTTTAAATTTTCATTATTTGTGTGTGTGTTTTAGATAATTGCTTTTGTATTTACCTATTTTTTTTAAATTTATTTTTATTAATTTTAGTTATGTTCATGTGCGTGGGTATATGAGTGCAGAGGCCAGAGGTGTTGGGTTACCCTGGAGCTGGAGTTACATGTGGTTGTGAGATGCTGGAATCAAACTTGGGTCCTTTGGAAGAGCAGCTCATGTTCTTAACCAGTGGACAATCTCTCCAGCTTCACCTCAACTTCTTTTTTTTTTTTTCCGAGACAGGGTTTCTCTGTGTAGCTTTGTACCTTTCCTGGAACTCACTTGGTAGCCCAGGCTGGCCTTGAACTCACAGAGATCTGCCTGGCTCTGCCTCTCGAGTGCTGAGATTAAAGGCGTGCACCACCACCGCCCAGCCACCTCAACTTTTTAAAGTGACAATGTATTTAAAAAAAAAAAAACCCTGCAATAAGTGACAACATATGTACATCAAGAGCTTTCTTGGAAAGTTGTGTTTCAAAGTCTCAAGAGATCTTAGAAACTGAGCCTCCATCCCAATATAGCCTCTTTGTATAGATTTAAGCAACAAGTATTATCTTTGGAAGGTCCTGTGGGAGGATGACTACATGCTTTGTATATCTTTGTCCTGCATTCTAGGTGTGATTCTTAAAAATATACACTTTAATTATCATGGTGTCAAGTTTGAAATAAGTTTTCATGACCACTCCAGTTTATTAATCTAATATATAGAATGTGGTGGTTTAAATGTGAATGTCCCTCATAGACTCATATATTTGAATACTTCGTCCTCAGTTGTTGGAACTGTTTGGGAAGGATTAGGAGGTGTGGCCTTGTTGGAGGAGATATGTCACTGGGAATGGATACTGAGGATTCAAGAAACATGGCATTCCAAGTTAGCTCTCTCTGCCTTGTGCATGTGAGCCCACGGTTACTGCTCCAGCATCATGCCTGCCGCCTGCCTGCTGTCATTCTCTCCACCATGATGATCACAGACCCTAACCAACCCTCTGAAAATGTAAGCCTCCCAAAACTCCTTCTGTAAGTCACGTTGGTCATGATATCTTCTAAGAGCAATAGAAAAATAACTAAAACATATCTATCTGTCTATCTATCTATCTATCTATCTATCTATCTATCTATCTATCTATCTATCTATCATCTATCTTCTATGTATCTGTGTATGTATGTATGTATGTATGTATGTATGTATCTTCTATCTATCATCTATCATCTATCTATCATCTGTCTATCCCCCTCTCTCTTTCTATTTATCTACATTTGTTCATTGTTTTGTTTTGAGATATGGTTTTATATAGCCAAGCCTGATTTGGAACTTGCTATGTAGTCTAGGCTGGCCTCGAAATCATGATCTTTCTTCCTTTGTCTTCCAAGTGCTGATATTCCAAGCATGTGGCACTACACCTGAACATCCTTGCATCTAGTAACTGACTCTCATATTTTATAATTGAAATTCAGATATGACTACACACACAATCTGCCTGGCTTTGCAAGCCATTTAGTGTGGTATTGCTGCTCTGGCTCAAAGATTTAGAAACACACAGCTAATTCTTCACTGATGATGGTGATGGGTATGGAGGCTTTGTGCTCATTTATCTTTCGAGTACCTGCACTTTGGATTTTCATGCACAATACAATACCGTTTTCAGTTTTCTCTTTGCATATTTTCACTACAGGAGGTGGCATATATCACATGATCTTCAATATTGTGTGTACATTCTTATCTAGCCTTCGACCAGGCCCTATCTTCAGTTTAATGCAATATCTCCTTGCTGACATAACTATTAAACAACCACTTACTGCCACAGACTAGATAACTAGCTATAATAATACATTAACCCCTAACTGGCGCATGGTGTTTTCTAGGCACTGAGCTACTTTTGACCACATAGTGATGGAAGATACCAGGCCATTCATCTGTTGTCAGTTCTCTTCAAAGAATTGGATTTTTTTTTTGGTTTTATGTCTCTGAGTATTTTAAAAAAATATTATCATGTTCCCAATAAAGGTAGTACCAAATGTAGTGTGGATGTGTGCACACACATACTCATGTGTGTTAGGAGAGGAGGGCAAGATTTGAAAAACATTCTACGTCACTGTAGCCATTCTTATATGTATAGACAGAGAGAGATGTTATAGTCACCACTTCTGGTAAAGCCGTAGACATCCTTATACGTATAGACACTGAGAGATGTTATAGTCACCACTTCTGGTAAAGCCGTAGACATTCTTATATGTATAGACAGAGAGAGATGTTATAGTCACCACTTCTGGTAAAGCCGTAGACATTCTTATATGTATAGACAGAGAGAGGCGTTATAGTCACCACTTCTGGTAAAGCTGTAGACATTCTTATATGTATAGACAGAGAGAGGCGTTATAGTCACCACTTCTGGTAAAGCCGTAGACATTCTTATATGTATAGACAGAGAGAGGCGTTATAGTCACCACTTCTGGTAAAGCCGTAGACGTTCTTACATGTGTAGACAGAGAGAGGCGTTATAGTCACCACTTCTGGTAAAGCTGTAGACATTCTTATATGTATAGACAGAGAGAGGCGTTATAGTCACCACTTCTGGTAAAGCCGTAGACGTTCTTACATGTGTAGACAGAGAGAGGCGTTATAGTCACCACTTCTGGTAAAGCCGTAGACATTCTTACATGTATAGACAGAGAGAGGCGTTATAGTCACCACTTCTGGTAAAGCTGTAGACATTCTTATATGTATAGACAGAGAGAGGCGTTATAGTCACCACTTCTGGTAAAGCCGTAGACGTTCTTACATGTGTAGACAGAGAGAGGCGTTATAGTCACCACTTCTGGTAAAGCTTCTGTGAGTGGCTGCTTCTTACAGGGTGGGTTGGAATGTTGGTGGTTACAGCAATTTTAATTTAGTTTTGTTGCAGAAAGTATAGTTTTACCAATTAACCAGTGCCAGCTGTTTCCTCTATAATGACCAGAATCCGTACCGAGCTATACCGTGAGAAATAGCCCTAATTTAATTCTCCCAACCAAGACTGTGCTCTTGTTCTTTCACGCAGTGGGATGTTTCTGGATGGCCATGGATACATATGATAAAGGGACCTGCCTATCGTAAACCTGACTGAGCTCTCCAGCTAATTACAGTAGCATCCTCTGCCTTGCTGGTGGGAGCCGGTACCTTGGGAATCTTTCTAACCTAGTTCTTTGGAATCCCTTACTCAGCAAAGGTGGTTAGGCTCAGATAGCCTCAGTTATTCAGCTTCCAAGGGTTTCTTGTAAATACTACATTTTGATGAAAAACTAGCTGAGTAATACAATTATTGGGGATTAGAGGTTTTATTTTGACTACTTCACATAATCAACATTTGCTTTTATTTGGTTGATGGCTGTAAAGCCCAGATATCTGGCTACTTGACATCTTACAGGAAATCTTGGTTAGTTCAACATTTGTGCCTGTAATTCTGGAAGCAAACTACCCAGATCTCCTGGAGACTTGCTGATAACAGTGAATGCTTTATGTGCTGGTGTATATGAGGAAGCCAGCATCGAAGCAGATACTAAGATGTCCATGTTCCCTTTTCGGTGGTGGTGGAGAGTGTAGTGCACACTTTGTACTGATGGCTGTGATTGCTAAGGACACTGAGACATTTCTTGCCTCTGATGAGTGACTGGACAGGATAGCAACTGTGTCTACTTCTTTGTTGGGAAAACGCACACCAGCATAATGTGTGATTATAGGAAGGCACCTGGAGCGTCTTGCCAAGCCGTCATCCAATGATACCAACAGATGCATCTGTTTCGTTGCAGGGGACACGGCAAGAACAGTGGAATTGTTGGTGCTGATGTAGCATGGCAAATGTTGACACATTCTAATTTCCTTCCTCATTCCTTCCTTTGGGACCCAGAGTGACTTCTGATCACTGTTTTGGGTCAGGTAGGTTTGATAGATTTAAGATATAGCCAGTGGTTTGCTGTCACCTCCCTCTTCTATGAACAATAAACCAACCAACCAACCAACCAACCAACCAACCAACCAACCAACCAACTAAACAAACAAACAAACCTACCTGGATTTGTACATTTCTTGACTTCTAACATATAAGGTCTCCCCAAACGTCTAATTTCTCTAGTTGTTTACCAGTTGCCTCCCTCTAAATGCCCGTTTGACCACCTGCTTTCTGGGTTAGCACAGGAACACCCCCGGTGGGTTTTGTCCCTGTTGCAGTCTGGGCCTCAAGTTTTAGCTAGGTTTCTTTGGATCTTTAGATTGGATTCACAACACGTTAGTAAGCCACCTTTTATAGGATGATATTATGCTGGAACTTGGTATTAGATTCTTTTGTAGTGAGCTAGCAAACTTTAATAAATTTCATTTGTGTGTGTGTGTGTGTGTGTGTGTGTATGTGTGTGTGTGTGTAGTATATGCGTTTTTGTGTGTGCACTTTTGTATGTCTCTGTGTGGGCATCAGAGGTTGACACTGGGTGCCCTAAATCATCTCTACCTTCTTTTTTGAGATGAGAGTGTTTCTTACTGAACCCGGAATTCATCACCTCAGCAAGGCTGACCAGCCAGAGAGCTCCAGAGACACACTAGTCTCTTCATTCTCTACCTCTGGGATTTGTGCAGTGAACCTGCCACACTCAGATTTTTTTTACCTGGTGCTGAGGATCCAAATTCAAGTCTTCATGTTTTTATGATAAGAACTTTACAAATTAAATCATGTTCCTAGCCTTCAACCCCCCTTGTCTTGAATCATGTGCCAAAGGATTCTTTTGATTAATAAGAAGGTATATCCAAGTTCAATAGAAAAAATACATTCAGCAAACAGTATATGGAAGATGGAGTACAAAGAGGGTGATAAAGACCCGTTTTCATGTTTTAAGGTGGATTATAACCCACAAGTAGAAAGATGATGTGTTGTGTGACCGCAAAGTACAAGCAGTTGGGGTTAACTCTGCTGTTCATAGTCATCACTTAATTGAGCTTCTAGCAACACACAGACCTGTGTTAGATGGGTGGACTTCCCTATCATAGTGTCAATGTCTTGGAATCATTTTATTTACTGCTCAAGTAAAGCTTTATATGCAAACATTTTAGAGACAATAGCCACACAAAGACTAGACACCTCATCCTTATTAATACGGATTTGTCCTTATGAGTTGTGCTTGGAGGAATTCTAGAAACTATCCATATTTTTTTCCCCACTGAATTCCTGGAACTGTTTCCAGGACAGTAGGTTTCTGTACTTTAGGAAAGAAGAAAATTCTGCGAAGAAATTGGTCACTCAAAGAGAAAGAATCAGCATGGTGAATTTGACTCTGGAAGAAAAAGAGCCTTGCCTCTCTGACAAGTGGGAGGCACTTTAGAGGGGCTTGCAGGCTGCTGTGAGAACCCTCCCCTCTGCTGAAAACCTAAATTCTGGGGATGAGGACATTAGACACTGCTTCTCTCAGTTCCCTTTAACCCAAGAGATAACAATCCGGACACCTCAAAACCCTGGGCTACCCAACAGATGCTATCTCTTTAGAGGTGGGCTTCTGGGTTGCCAGGGTCCTTTCCTCCCAATTGGACTTCATCCCCACAGCTCGGGTCACAAAACTGTGTCGTTACAGTCAGAACATCCTCGAGACTAAGAGGTCAAGCTCACTTCTGATGTCTTTGGAAGTTTTCCCATCATCATTAATGACCTCATGGCTGGAAACTTTGAATTTTGCTAAGAGCTATGAACATGGAATAGCTTTAATTAAAGAAAAAGATACTCAATAATTGTTGGCTTGACATTTATAAGACAATAATTCGGGTAAAATCATATTCCATGAGAGAAATGGAATGTCCTCTTATGCTATTACCAGAATCTGAGGGTAAAATTAATTTAACTTTAAATAAATCTTCACAAAGTTATAACAAAAATACCGGGCGGCTTCTGAGTATCTCTCCAGACATCTAAACACGGCTGCCTGACGAAGATGGTTTCGGAAATAGGCTGGGTTTAAAACAATACTCCTGAAAAAAGATCAAAGAAATACAGTGCCATTAGATCCTTAAAGGACAATTACCAGAAGTATATAGGAATGTAATCACATGTATTCAATTTTCTATATCATCTTAAAGGATGCTAATGAGTGAGATGAGGTCCTTCATGTGATTTGTCGGGGAAGACAAACAAGCCAGCATGATTGGAAAACAAATTAAGTTTGCATCACAGAAGCTACTTGGCAGTGCTGAATTTATTTTTGTAAGTCTGGTCATGATAAGGAACCCAAACCTAACTTATACTGTATATACAACACGGTGCTATTTGATTTGCTTTTGTCGGTGTGGCAGGCGACAGTCATGGGTCATTTCCGGCATGCCTTCTTGTATACGTTGTACACTGTGCATGTCCTTACAGCTCCGTTCTCTCCTGCCCCTGTTCCCCTTCTGTTTTCACGTCATGTCCTCTGGGATGGCAACTTTAGTGAAGGGAAAGGCTGTAAACTGTCCAAGTTTGGATAAAAGGAGCTGTAACTGGGGGACAGACTCATGGGGAGGTGTGGTGCCGTTGGGTAGCCGTAGATCTCTGTTGAGGAGGCTGGTCTTGGCCTTGTCTCTTCAGGTATGGGACTTCTCGCTTGGCCTCTTTTTCTCTTCAGTGCAGGCACAAGGCCCGACTCACTGGTAAGCGGACATAGTCTCTTGAGCTGCTGGCTGTGCAGTGGTGTCCTAGAGTTTCAGCATTTCAGTCCAAATTGAGACGAGCAGGTCTCTTCTGGCTTCTTCCTCCAGAGATAAACTGCAGGATTTCCCCTTCCTTGCTTCCTCCCGAGCTTTTAAGGCGACAGTAGCAAAAGCAGTTAACACCTATCATCAGGAACAGGGAGCCCTCCGTTGGTGAAGGTTCAAAAGCAGCTTCTGCTACACTTAGAGACGCGGGAATTCAGATGTTGTGGAGCCAACAGGAGATTAATAAAGAATGTTCTAAGACTGTCCAAAGGCTGAAGGCGATTACTTGGAACTTGGTCATTATTGAAGTAAACAGTTTACTTTCATTTTGAGTAGCACTCAGAGCTATAAACCATTGTCTTAAAAATGCATGGAAACATAGATACCAACTTTAGAGAATTCATGAGATTCTTTTTGGGGAATCATGAACTTGAAGTTGAAAAATTCACAGACTAAAATACTTTCATTCCCAGAAACATGGCTTCTAAAAGAGTCAAAGAGAAATAACTCCCTCTATGTAGCCCATGATGATTGTTGTTACATATGACGAGGTGACTCATTCTATTCCACTTTAAATGCAGACAGAAAACAGAGAGATTAAGGAAACCCAAATCCACTAATAGCCACAGACCTATGTTGTACACCTTACTGCCTCTTCTGCAATAGCTTCTCAATCAGAGGGGTCCCAGTTAATGAAGATGGGCTGCACTCCACAAGTAATGATTTGTGTAAATGGATATTCATTTCCCAAAGAATAGGGACATTTGTATTGTGAGACCTTAATAAAATGTAGGATACTTAAGAAGTCTCATAGCTCACTTGATGTAAGTGAAGCTACTAACACACACCAACTGCTAATGCTCTACCAGCTCAGATAATGGTGAGTCTCGAAAGCATGTTTGCTATCCTCTCTTCTGGAAGTCCTCAAATGCAAGTCCAAATAACCAGCACCACAGTTCTGCTCAGGGACTCGGTCTCTAACCGACCAGAGGTTTTTTTTTTCCTCTGAGTCCCAACTATTTCATTCCTCCATCGACACGTGTACAGCATTCATCTCCAGATGTGAAAGCACGTTCTCTAATGAGTGTGTATTGCTAGCCTATGGTGTGGTTTCCTGTTTCTGCTAAACTGTTTACCAAGAGTCTTGCTCTGATCCTGACAGACAAATGCTTTTTGACAAAAAGAAGGATGAGGTTGAAGATGAAGGGCTGTAAGAAGGAATAGTGAGGGAAAAGTCAAACAGAATGAGGGAAGAGGGCTGGGTGCCTGAAGAATGGCATTTGGCCCCCCTCATCCCCAGTTTACTCAGGGAGATCTCTTCTGTTTCCCCTCGCCAAGGCGATCCATGCATCCCTCTTAGGGTCCTCCTTGTTTCCTAGCGTCTCTGGAGCTGTGAGGGAACGGGATGGTTGAGCTGGGGGAGGGATGAAGTGGAAGAGCAATGAAAGAGATTTCTTGATAGAGGGAGACATTGGAGGCCTTACCCTTTTGGAGGAGGGGATGAGGGATGATGGGTCAGGCAGAGGGGAGACTGGGGAGGGGAGCAGGAGGAGGGATGAGAGGGGGAATCTGTGGTTGGTATATAAAATATAAAAATATTATAAATAAAAAAATTTAGAAAAAAGAATGATTTTTGGTGTGAGTAAGCCGAGAGATCATGTAGAGGAGACAGCATGGAAACTATTCTGATTTTTAGAAATCACTTCTAATTATGAGCCTTCTGTGTTTCTGAGGAAATATTGGATGTCTATTGTTAGACTGGACTATGCTATTTTAACTACAACCTCACCCTCTCTGAACCATGTGATTCCCACTTGAAAGAGTCCCTTCTAAAGAGGATCCAGACCCAGTCTCCCTCATGAAGGTGAAGCCACAAGGGGACATTTAGAAAGGTTGGAAGAGAGGTTACATCTGGCCACCCATCATTTTTGACTCTCTCATAGTAATTACAGCTGTCACTATGTGTTCCTGTTAGATATTTGGCAGGCAAATGTTAGTGATGGTTGTAAGGCCTTGGTTCCCACACTTTTATTAATTTATTGATGCTTCTCCAAATGACATGTCCTTTTAAAGATCTATTTTATGTTGTGTGCAACTTGTTGAGGGAATGATGATTTGTCCTCTAAAACGTCTAATCATTTATCATTTGACTCTATTTGGAGAGGCAGAAGGCTGACTATGATCAAAATGGACAATCTCCCCAGGGCTACAGTGAGGAAAGTGTAATTGTAATCAGAAAGCAGCCTCTGCACTGATTAGTCTGCTTCTCAGCACAGAGGAACTGACTGTGATTTAGGTATGCTGATAGGGCTGCTAAGAAGTCCGTTCTTCCTGTCAGAGGGAATTACAGGAAGTCTGAGTTTCTGAGGGAAGAATGGAGTTGGTGAGAGCAGCAGGTTCTTGGTGCTCGCTTTGTGACAGGCTCATGTTTAGCGCAGAGGATCATGTAAAATAACAGATTATGTGAGGTAGAAGCTTTTTTTTTTTTTTTTTTTTTTTTAAAGTAGTTTGTAACCTCGATATCCTGGTGCTTTTTCTGATTTCTGTTTGTGGATGCCTTAACATTTATCTCTGTCTTAAAATCCACGTCATTTAATGCACATACACCTTGATTGTAAAGTTCTCTGTAAACAGTGAAGTCAGAGTGTAGGCCTGTCTCAGCCTTGTCCCTGGCTTCCTGGTTCAGTTGGCAAAGGGTTTATCCTGCTTCACTGTTGTACACTGAGTTCACAGCACGTGCGCGTCTGGGGTGGGTGTGATGTTTCCATCCTTGATGAGGTCTGTCGTTTACTGTGATGGAAACTGAATCCTGAGGCTGAAAAAAATCCTCTTCAGTTTCTGGAAGGGAAAGTGCTCGATAGTGTCTGCTTTGTGAAGAAATGTGTTGGTTAATATGACAAACTTATTTTTTTCTGATGAAGTTTACAGTTTTTTATCTCCTTAAGTTGAAGAACATGACTTGAACCCGGGATGGAGGGGAGACTGGAACAGTGCAAGCTGAGGGCTGTGCTGGGCTTTGTTGAGAGACCCTTTTTCAGAACAAACACATAAGCAAATACAAGGGAAAAACAAGCAAAACCCTGAACAAAATAAATAAAACCCAAACATTATTTGATGATTTTCATTACTGTGAAACTAGATTTTGGTATAGTGTCTTCTTATCCGAAAGTGTGATATTTTATTATAATTTATTTACTATAATTATAAATAATTTACTATAATTTTATCATTTCTCCTTTCCTTTTACTCCATCCAAAGTCTCCCATATACCTTGGCCTGTTTTCATCAATTGTGGTTACATGCACATATGTAAATATATATGCATATACATACATATTGCTAAATATAACTGGCTCGGTCTGTGTAATGTTACCTGTACATATGTTTTCAGGGCTGACCATTTGGTACTGGGGAACCAGCTGGGGTGCCCTTCCCTGGAGAGGACTGTTTCTCCAGCTCCTAACATTCCTTCATTGCCTGTAGTTCTCGGTGTGGGGTTGAGGTCTCGGTCTTCTCTGCTGTCCACTTTGGTATGCCTACTGGTGTCAGCTCATAAGTCACATGGGTAAGACTTCACGGGTGTAGCTCCTGACACAGTCCTACAGCAAATTCCCTGATCCTCTGGCTCTTAAAGTCTTCCCAGCCCCTCTTCTGCAGTGATCCCTGAGCCTTAGGTATATGAGCTGTGTGTAGATGTAGTTGTATTGTAGATGTCGCCATCGGGCTGGGCCCTCTCACCTTTTAAAAATAATTTCACTAATTCCTTGTTAGTTCTCATGTTTTAAAGTTGTACACAAAACATATGTACACACACATGCTTATCTGAGCAGGTATGCACAGCTGTACCTCACAGCTCAGAGAATGATCTATGGCAGCACCGCAAAGGTCATTAGAACCACAGCCTTGATTCCTTCCTCTCAGGTGTAGAACCTTCGGAACCTGTGCTTACTAAGTCCTACAGGTAAGTGCTGCAGCAGATCTGAGCGCACATCCAAATTTAAGGCACTTCTTCTCACTGCTCACACCTGAACTTACTTTGTAGTCTTCTTACTTGATATCAATAATAACAATTCAGTTCTATATTATCTGCAAGAATAAGTTACTGATTTCCAAAACAATACATATCTAGTTTCCTTGTCCTTTTGTGTAGACTAAATTCTTTTCACAAGGGAACTAACTGAAGGAGATGGTCTAGGGTCGCTTCAGCGTTTCACTGACATTTGTCATTGCATGTAAGTTTGAGAAGAGTAAGAGCACTCTGTTCCTTGACCTTTTGTAGTAAAGAATTAATGGTGATTCATAAAAGTCATAAAAACAAACAAGATATTGAAGCTAAAGATTAAAGAAGTTATACTTTTTTAAAATAAAATGTTATATTAAAGTTGAGCTGTCATAGATTTAAGTTTTATTATTCTCCTTAAACTCATTTTAGTCATAGTTATTAATTTTGCTGTCTGAGTGTTCAATTTGCTCAATTTTCCTTTTTAAAAATCACCTCTTATTATCCACGGGCCATTGGTTCCAGGACCCCTGTGGATTCCAAAGCCTGTGGTGCTCCAATGCCTCGTGTAAGATGCTGTGGCATCGGCATGCAATGTATGCACGTCTCTGTCACTTTAAATCATGTCTAGATTACCTGTCATGCACACTGAAATGTCATTGCTATGTAAACAGCTGTTGCAGTGCATCGTGTAGGGAACAGTGGCAAAGCAAAACATCAGCATGTTCATTACAGATGTGTTCACTGCCTCTGGATGGTTTTCTATTTGTAATTGGTTAAATTAACAGAAATGGATCAAGGGGAAAAGAGAGCTAACTGTATTGACCAATCAAGTTTTGTCATCTCTGCAACTTATTTTCTTTTATTCTTACTTATTTCTTTTATTCTTTCTTATTCATATTATATATGAATGTGTGTTTTCTCCCTAGCTTTCAGTTATCTATCCCCGATTAGCTTTGATTCACAAGAACAGTGAGTATATTTTATTCTGCTTGCCTATGTCTTTTCTCTCTAGATTATACTTTAAGTAGTTTTACTCAGCTTTCTGGAGAACTTTATAAAAATGGAACCATATAGTAGATACATTTTGTTTTTTCAAGGCTGGGGTGTGAAGCCAGGGCCTGGTCCGTGCTTAGCACTCCACCATTGAGCTCGGTTACAGTAGAGAGTCTTGCTATGTACCGCAGCCTTGTTGTGACGCTTTTGTATCCACAGGTGCACGGGTAAGTTTGCTCTCCTTTTTTGATCTGTTAAATTATCAGTGCATCCCACAGTCACATTACTTATTTAACAATCGATGGGTTTCTGTTGGTTTTCATTATGAATAAAATGGCTTTAAGTTTCATTTCTCTTAGGAAAACACCTGAAATGAGAATGGTGGGTCCTGTGGTGAGCATATGCTTATCTTCTCTTGCCAAGGGTGACTACAGTCCTCCGCGTTCCCACAGTGGTACCAGATACTACCAACCTTGAGCTTGCGATCCTCCTGCCCTCTGAGTGACAAAGCTAGAGATGAAAGCCTCCAGGCTTACACCATCAACAAATCTGGCGTCACAAATACATCCCTCTATTGTTTGACATGAGTTTGTTTTCACCAACTCATTTTTGTTTTTGAAAAATGGTCTCACTCTGTTTGTACTCCTGCCTGTCTTGGAACTCATTGTGTAGAAGAGGCTGGCCTTCTACTCACAGAGATCTACCTGCCTCTGCCTCTTGAGTGCTGGGTTTAAGGGGTGCTCACCATGCCTGGCTTACTTTTTATTATCATTTTGTTTTAATTATATATTATTAATATACATATATATATATATATATATATATATATATGTAAAATTTCAGTGCTAGGAATTAAAACTAGGGCCCTGTACCTAGGTAGGCACTCTACCCCACAGCCACAATCTTAAGCCCAAGTTTGTGTATGGTATAAGGCAAAGGTTTTTGACATTTATCTGCACTTTTGGATTTGCAGGTTTTTTCTCTCTAAACTTCATTTTCCCCTCATTATTGCTTAGAACTTTGAAATACTTTACTTTTTCTAAAAAATGGTATATTAATTGCTAAAATTGTCCACTGAGATTTTTAAATCTTCACACAGAATTAGGGAGTTTTGATATTCTAACAATATGCATCATGTGATCAGTAAATAGATTTCTCCACAATTTAGGCTTCATTTCTCTTGTTGATGTCTTAGAATTTCTAGCATGAGAAATCTTCCACGAACGTGTTAGATCTGCCCCCAGAGTACTTGATGTTTTCTGTTTCCATAAGGGAAAGTGATCTCTAAGTTTGATTTCTTCTGCTCGTTGCTGACGTAGGGAAATGTAACTGACAACATTGGACATTGATCTTGTTCTCTGCTGTGCACTTCTGAGAAGTACCTCTAAAAGCTTTTCCAAAGAGACTTTAGGATTCTCTACATGGATTGTGATAACTTTTGTAAATAAAGCACTTCTTTATTTCCAATCTATGACTTTTATTTCTCTTATTTTCCTTATTGCACTTTTTAGAATAGTGTTATTTTGTTATTGTTATATTTTGCTTTTATTGTATAAAATACTCAGGTTTTTTTAGACATGCTCTTTCTGGCTTTCCCCCTTAATTTTGGAAAATTCCTGCCAAATGTTCCTGCCCCACCGTCACTGATATTTTTCCCTCTTTGTGGAACATTTCTTCACCATCTGAGTGTGTTGAACATGTGGCTTGCTCCATGCTGGAGAGCATTTCATGTTCCCTGTTGATGGTCATGTGAACCTTTGATATCTTTCCTGAGTGAAGAGAGGGCAGCCTACCCCTTTCTCCAGAGTGGGGCTTGCTTATCCACCAGAAGCCAAGGCTTTTTCCTTGCTCTGTGAATGAGGACCTTTGCTACCATGTCTCAGAGGGCTTATTGATTTACGCTCCTGAGACAAACCTGATTTACTGTCCCAATAAGGTGCTGACATCTTTAAAAATAAATAATTGGAGGCGCTAGAGAATGTCAGGAATATGAACTGTTTTCATCCAAGCAGAGCACAGTATCCGGTGGGAAATATGGTGACATTAATGCTGGTGAATTACATCATTTAGTAGATGATAACCAGTCAAAGTGTGAGCCAGATCATCACAAAGGAAGGCATCTCAAGCTCATAGCCTGCTTCAGCCATTTCTGTAGCCATTTCCTTTCATGACTAATATTAAAAAATTGAATGGGTGACTGTAGAATATTCGTATGACATAAATATTATACAAGCATGAACCAATACCACTGCTGATAGAAGCAAACCCCCAAGTGATCGGGGATAGTTCAATGACAAGATTATGTTATGGTTTTAACAAATTGCGCCTATGAATTGAGTCATAGCTTGAGTTTGCTCAAGAAGAAAAAGTTTGGATATGTTAACTGACTGCACTTTAAATGTGATACAACAATATATACACAAACTTATATGTAAAACCTTATGCTAAATCAATAGAAGGTATTATTTCCATATGGCAAGTACTATTTTCACTTGGCCATGTAAGTCTTTTGAATCATCCAGCTCTGAGCATGTGAACAGATCATCACCATATTGGGACATGTCTGGAATGCCTAATTGGTCTGGAAAACAAGATCTGGAAAGAAAAACGTCAATATGTTTAGATAATGAAATAGTATTGTTCTGAGACTCAGTAAATCCAAGATGTTTGATGTGGGAAGCAGGATTATTATTCTATATAATACCAGCAAAAGCAAAGCAAAAATCAGTGTTAGGGAATTGCAAACAGGCCAGTTCATCTGAAGAATGGACTTCACAAGCACCTATGAAACAGGCTTTGAAAGATTTTCTTTTAGTGAAACGTCTAGGTGATATTTAGAACACCATCTGTCAGGACACTAACAAGAAATTCCTCACTAAGTGGTAGAATAGGCAAAATTATTTTCAAATATAGTCACAAAATTCCTTGTAATACTTTCTTCAACACTGCAGAGGGTCTCAGAGTTTTCTCTTCTTGTAAGTTGCAAGTTTTCCTGATGTAGTTCTATGGATGCTAGCAGGAGACCCGAGCCTCCCGAGTCAAAGGCAGAGGACAGGCAAGTATTCATTGCCTAACAGTGAGCAAGAGTATTGCTTTGTACTTCATGGAGCTACTGGGCCATTGTCCTAGATGGCAATGCCAGATGATTTCTTCACATATAGTAGGTAGCACAGCAGGACTGAAGTGCTAAGATCCGGGAGAGAAGTCTTCTGTTACCTTAAATATGGAAAAATATCGATGCTTTTTTTTTTTTTTGAAATGATCTTTCCAGACATCAACCCTCTTGACTTAGTTTCACTGGTGATGAGATGCCATCATGCCCCACCATGTCCAGCGGCCACCGCCTGCCTGCTGTATATGGAAACTCCATTTTCATGTTTTAAGGCTGCAAGCTGACTTGCCTTTCCTCCAAGGTATTTGCCATGTAGCTTCCTTTGAAAAGAAAGGAGCAAGGGCCAATCATGCACTGTTGTAAAATGAAAAGTGTGATGTGTGTTCAATTGTTGCCTTATATAGACATCTGTTCAGACGTGTCCACACGTTTATATTCAAAGAATAATAAGAAGGGTCCATTGCAAGGCAGGGTTTAAGGTATCATAGAGAGTAATGAGATGCCCAAGATTGAGGAGAGGGTGGGCATAGAAATATTCTCTCCTAGAACATGGTTCAGGTTAACTCAAAGTAAAAATAACTCAAGGAAACAAACAAAACAACCCATACATCAATTGTATGGTATAAGTATCGAAATTTTTGTGCATGAAAAGGCCAAGAAGGCAGCAGTGGAAGAGTGGGAGGAAATGCTTACAAAGCAAAATTCTAATGTGGTATCTTATCTGACTTGATATGTTCACATGCAGTAGACTGCACCACGGGTGACAAGTTCTGGAGGTGGTGGCACAGCATGTAAACACACCAAGCAGGACTCAACACTGGCTGCTGATAGCAAAGATGCTTTACATTACCAGTCCTTAGGAAACAAGATCACAATGAGGTAATCCAACATATAGAATAGCTGCCATTAGGACAGACAGGCAGGCAGACAGACAGACAACAAGTGTTGGCAAGGATGTGGGGAGACTGGAATCTGTGTGTGCTGTTTGTGAAAATGTCAAATGATGCAGCCACCATAGGTAACAGCAGCTCTTAAACCAAAACTAGGATTACTAGAGGGTCCAACTATTTGTATTTGTGGATGTATGCCTGTGATAATTGGTTTTAATTCTTACCTCGACACAACCAGGATTAACCTGAGAAAAGAGCCTCAGTGAGAGATTGCGTATAACTCCTTGGCCTGTGGACTTGTTTGTCATGGGGTTTCTTGCTTGTTAATTGACATAGGAAGACCTAGCTCCTGCGAGCAGCATCCCTGTGTGGGCAGGGAGCCCTGACTTTGGAAGAGAGGAGAAGGCGAGCAAGCAAGGGTGCATTTATTGCCTCTTTTCTCTTGTGAATTGTGGATGTGCTGCAACCAGCTGCGTGACTTCCTGTTTTGACTTCCCCAAATGGTGGGCTGGGACCCGGAATTCTAAGTCAAATAGACACGTTCCTTAAAAGTTGCCTTTTGTCTTACATCTTATCACAGCCACAGAAATAAATCTAGAGTAATATCCAAATAATTAAAAAAAGTGTCTTGAAGAACTACATCACATGTTTATTCTCAATTATCAAGGGGTTCAAACATTCAAGCATCCACTGCTAGATGAGAGGATAGAGATGCGGCACACACACAAACACACACGTACACACATAGAAACACAAACACACACATACACAGACAAACCCACACGTGTGCACACACACAAACAAAAACCACACATATGGACACATATACATCTACACACATGTCAAAATATGCACACATGTACATATATACACAAATATACACACATACTCACATATAAACACACACAAACATATGAACACATATATACATACAGGAACATATGCATACAAATATACAGACAACACATACACCCATAATACTACATGCACAGATACACACACACACACACACACACACACACACACACACACACGTTATTCAGCTTAAAAAATCAAAAGGAAGCACATGCTGTGATGAGGTGGAAACCTGAGAAATAAGCAGAGCCCAATACTGTGTGATCTCTTTGTTGTCTTGGTCTTTGTGCTGCTCGAACAATTCTGCACACCGTGTAGTTTCTAAACAGCAGAAGTGTGTTTGCCTCTCGTTTTTGGAGGCTGTAAAGTACATGATCAGGTGGCTGTATGTAGTGAGGGCGCATTTGTTTGCTCTAACACAGCAGCCAAACCCATCCTTCCGTCAAGAAACCATGTCAGTGAGAATTACTCATTATAAAAAATGGTGTGTGTGTGTTTGTGCCTGTGTATGTGTGTGTGTATGTATGTATGTGTGTGCCTGTGTGTGTGTGTGTGTGTGTGTGTGTATGTGTGCGTATGTGTGTGTTTGTGCCTGTGTGTATTCCTGTGTGTGTTCCTGTGTGTGTGTGTATGTGTGCCTGTGTGTGTATGTGTGTGTATGGATGTGTGTGTGTGCCTGTGTGTGTATATATGTGTGTGTATGTGTGTGTGTTTGTGCCTGTGTGTGTATATGTGTATGTGTGTGTTTGTGTGTGTATATGTGTGTGTTTGAGCCTCTGTGTGTGTATGTGTATGTGTGTGTGAGTATGTATGTGTATGTGCATGTGTGTGTGTATGTATTTGTGTGGGTGCCTGTGTGTGTATGTGTGTGTATGTGTGCCTGTGTGTGTGTATGTGTGTGTGTCTTTGTGCCTGTGTGTGTGTGTGTGTGTGCCTGTGTGTATGTGTGTGTGTATGGATGTATGTTTGTGCCTGTGTGTGTATGTGTGTGTATGTGTGCCTGTGTGTGTGTGTTTGTGCCTGTGTGTGTGCCTGTGTGTGTATGTGTGTGTATATGTGTGTTTGTGTGTGTGTTTGTGTGTGTTTGTGCCTCTGTGTGTGTATGTGTGTATGTATGTGTGTGTGTATGTATGTGTGCGTGCGTGTATGGTGAGAATAAGTGTGTGCACCACATAAGTGCAGACTGCAGATGCCTCCACACATCAGAAAAGGGAACTGGAGGTACAAATGGCATGAACTGCCTGACTTGGGTGCTGGAAACTAAATTCCCTGTGAAAGCAGACGTGCTCTTAACTGCTGAACCATCTCTTCAGACCCACAACTACTCTATGACAAGGACATTAGTCTGTTTATAGAAGCAGTCTGTGCGATAAAATAATGTAAAGGTCCCGCACCACAACAGCATGGCGTTGAAGATTGGGTTCTGTACCATAGCACTAGGGTGAGTCAAATCACGGCATGTGAGGAAACTACGTGGTCCAATGTGCAGGCACCGAAAGCACAGTGTGTTTCCTGAGTGTGAGACAGGGGGGGAGTGAAAGGCTGCTGCTTCAGGTGAACAGGCCTTTGGTGTTTCAGAAAGAAAAGGGTTCAGAGGTGTTTCGCACAGCCATATGAATGTGCTTAACAGTCCCGAACTGTACATTTACAACTGGGGAAGTCTGTAAGTTTTATGTTATATGCATTTTGCTGTAGCTAAAACATAAAGCAAACATACAATAATTGAAGTATGGAAGCAAGATTGGAACAGAGACCTGGAGACAAAGCTGAACGAGGTTAGGCCAGTATTCACATCGTGGCTTTCTGAATCTTTGCAGGAGACGGGTGATATGTTTTCTTCTTGTTTTACCAGCAGCCAGTGGAAAAAAACCAAATCTTCTTAAACAGGCTGTTTGCTCAGTCCCTATTGTTCTTGTAGTATAATCAGAGAAGTCAGTTTATTCAAAGATGCCCAATAATGCAACAATCTGTTTTCTCTGAAATAGAGTTATAAATAAGTCAGCAAGTGCCCCATACAGTCGATTCCTTGAGACTCATTCAGCATGGCCGCTGGTGTCAGTGAAACTGGTGGTGTGGCATGAAAGCTGTGTAAAGGCAACCACCAAACGCTGAGACGGAGAAATCGCAAAACAGAGAAATAGGTTTCCTTTGGTCACTTGTTTTCATATTATAAAAGACTGACAATTAGAACTAGAAGCAAAACTCAAACTTAAAGCCTTCCACTTGCTGATAAGAACTAGGGAGTCTAGGCCTAGTTTAAATATCTCCCATCGGTGGTCCAGACAGAAAAAAATGGCAGAACCCAGTTTAATTTACACTGCTGGAATGGAACTATTTCATAAAGTATCAGAGCATAAAATTAGAAATGAAGGCGTCGGTTTTTGAAATAAGGAAGCTGCAGTAGATCACTGTCAAAGAAAGCGTGGCTCTTCCCGAGTGGGAGCAGAGTGTGTGTTTGCAGCAGCGTGAGAGTAAATCCTAACTGACTCCCCAGGAAGCCACCACCAGGACTCACACGTGGCTGCTTCTACGGGTCTTTGTGAAAGCACATCTTGGGGAAAAAAATCAGTTTTGGAGAATTCAAATAACTTGGACATCATTTCTCACATTTTTGCACATAAAATTATAATTAACTACACAGCTAATTACATGTAGAAGAATTAAATTATGCTATTATCTCAAATGAGCAATGCTTTATTTCTTGACATTATCAAGAATCCATGAGACAAATACTTACATTGCTATAATGTCACAACACCGAGGAATGCACAGTCCTATGGAATGTTGCATGTCCTGGTCTACATTTCAGATACAGTCTCACGAGGTGGTCCAGGCTGTCCTCCAACCTGGGCCTGCTTAGTGAGGGGATAGAGCAGGGATTAGCATACTACAAAGAACAACCAGGCTCTCTGTGTAAGTGCATTTACTTATACTTTTGACTCTGAGATTGGCCTGCTTAGAATAGAATGATGACTAAGGATGCAAGAGAAGATTTAATTGCTCATCAAGTCCAAGAAATAGGAACCTGGGGGAGGTCTCCTAGCTTTAGGTCTTTTGTACCTCTTCATCTTAATGAGTTTTCTTAGTGAACATGCATTGCACCACCATAAAATAAACATGCTTCTCTACTGGAACTTCAGAAATATGCTAGGCTATGGCTTCTTGACAGCAGAGAACTTTCTTCTCTACATTTCTCTGACTACTCTACTTATTCATTATTTTTTATCCACTGAAAGCTCCTCCATTATAGGGAGAGATGCCCTTGCCATTCATTTTTGTACATGGGCACTTTGTGAATGGTTCATAAACAATGGACACTTGAATATTCATGCAATAAAAATGCTAATAAGGTGGCTAAATAATGCACTTCTGCAGGAGTTGCCAGAGACCCTAATCTAATCTGAGCTTCCCCAATGAGATCTATATGTGTTATTTCCAAGTTGTTAGGGCAAGAGACTAGGCCCCAGTAGTCCTGATGGTTGGGCTTAAGCCACCCACCCACTCACAAAAGAACAATCAAACATGTAAGTAATAATGAAAACTGACAAGGATTTATTCAGTGTGGTCATACTGGAAAGGGAACAGAGAGGGTCCGTAACATCCCTCCCCGTCAAGTCCTTCCTTCTTCATGGTTCTGGCGTGAGTTTCAGGTTTAAACAGAGGACAGCAAGTATGTATAATCAAGCACCCCTGGCCACGGTGTGTCCTGCCTATCATCTCTGCTACATTCTTCCTTGCAAGGTGGTCTGACAAAACTGTCAAATCTGCATGAAATCATCTTTGGCACAAAGGCTCTAGCCTTTTCCTTTCCTAGCATGGGACTCTGGAGAAGTTTCAATTTCTCAGGTCCATGTTCTAACAGTTTGCTAGCCCAAGGGAAGGCCACGAGTGAATCTTTAGAATGCCTTCATTCTTGCCAGAATGATTACACAATTGTAATCTAATTATATAAAGGGCCACTTTTTAAAAGCTATACTCCAGTTGAATGTCAAGTTCACACACTCTCACGCTGCCCTATCTTTAAGCAGATGTGACCAGGGATGACAGTCAGCTAGTGTTATTAATAGTATACAAAAGTAGAGACAAAGTAGGGCCTTTGAAAACATTCCCCTCAAAAATTATTTTTCACAATTTGGAAAATGGGAAAAGAAGCCTACAATCTTGTAGGCTATAATTGTTTCTTCTCATTTTTTCCTCCATCTGTCAAATGTCTAGAGAGAATAAACAGGAAATGGATTCCCATTTATTTTTCATCTACATTGTAATCCAAAGACTGTCCAGTAAAGGCCTTTTGTAAATCACCTAGCCAGTTCTGCCAACAGAATAGTCTTTAAGTAAAACAGTATATCTTTTGACATTTTCATTTTTTTGTTCTTGACATTTTCCCTTAAAAATAATGCACTGTTAGCCCTATTATCTTTACTTCAGGGTCTGTGATATAAATATCAACTATCAACTCTTGTAGAAAAGCAATCAAGATTCAGAAACCTAAGACGTCTGTGCAAGGCCCTGTACATCTGTCGGTGTAATGGTGAGGGGGAGGGGGGTGGGGTTGTGGTGGCGGTGGGTCAAGAACAGAGTGCCTAGTTGTTCATGCTTTTTCTATTCTCTGTGTTACTTGGGTGGGAAGTAGTTTAGAATGATGGCTTTGAAAAGTACAATTAATAAATTCCCCTCTGTTCTAACCTACAAGAAATGACTTATGATTCATTCAGCAACAATTATTGGGTGTAAACCATGTTCCAGACACTGCATAGGTTCTGAGGAAAAGAGCCAGAGGGTAAATACATATACTTCAAGTGGCATTTTGAGGGGCCTCATTGTATGGGAACACTAAACGTCTGCTTGCATTCTATTGCTTTTCACACTGTCTTCAAATAGCAAATTATGCAAGGCTCTTTTAAATGAACTGGAATAAATGATATTGGATTCCACTACATAATTTTACTGGATCATAACATGGGATATTTATTTCTCTTAGAATATTATAATTAGAGGGATTTTTATTTTAGAGTGTGAGAATTAGAAAGATTTTTTGATCGAGAAAATGAAATCATTTTTATATTATCAAATACTAAAGTTGCTCATAATAACATCCTGAGTTTTTAAGTTTGTGGACAAACTACATTCATATACCAATATTTTATCCACTGTCAAGCCTTTTGTACATTTCTACAAAGGAAATGTTGGATATTTTATGAAATATTAGGACTTCTGATGATTATCTGTGGGTCTTCTCATTACTTACAAGAATTAATTAATTTGTACCATAATGACACTATATTTGTTTATATAATATAAAGCCCAGGTAGACTTCTAGGTGATATGCTATATCCTGCAAATTGAAAGTGAAAATAGAATTGGACACAGACTTTGGGGACAGAGATTGAACTCAGGGTCTTTGTATGCTAAACTAGTACTCTACTCCCAAATTACATTCCCAAACCCTGGCTATGAATTTTCCTATGTTTAATGCTTTCAATGTTTAGTTATAAGTCAAATTACTATTACTCAGAGATATTCCAACTTTAGAAGTCCACTAACACTGACAACATAAATAAGAATATTAATAGTTTTCTTTTTGAAATGCATACTCCATTCTTTTGTCAATAAGAATCTATTAATATTCTTATTTATAACGTCAATGTTAGTATTGACAGATGATCACATTTCCTGTTTTGACATCCTGTCCTTTTGGGTCCCATGTGTTGAGTCTCAACCTGTTATGACTTGCACCAAATAAAGTGCCATAACACATTACTTTGTAAGTAATATATTTGTCGATTGGATGTCTTTAGAACTGCTACCATTCTGTGAATAAAATGAAAATGACGTATGCTGTGCAACTTTATTTGAAAATCCTATCAGCTAATAAGCAGCAATCCCTCAAATGAAGGTGTTCCTAGACTTGTAAATTCTGCCCCACAGCATCATCAGTTAGCAAACTGTACCCGAAAGGTTTAAATTGGGGGATGCGTACAAAGTCAGAGAGGATGACAGAAGGTCTGGAAAATGACTTTACACTCAGACAGGAGGCTGATGCAGAAACAACTCAGAAGGACATATGTATGGACTGAGATTCACTTATTAAAATACAACATTTCTATCAAGTATGAAAATTTCATACAAAGTATTTTGATCATATCCATCTCTTGCATTAGTTACTTTTCCTCTGCTGTGATAAAAACACCATGACTAAGGTAATTTAGAGAAGGACACATTTATTTGGGCTTTCAGCTCCAGAGGTGTGAATGGCAAGCATGGAATTGGGAAGCAAGGTGGCTAGGAACAGCTGAGAACACACATCTGGAACCACAGATAGGAAGCCAAGAGGGCAAGCTGGGAATGGCATGTGGCTTCAGCCTGCAGTGGCACATTCCCACCAACAAGGCCACACTCCTAACCCTACCTAGACAGTGTCACCTACTGAGATCAAGTACTCCAATGTCCAAGACTGCGGGGGACATTTCACTGAAACCACCACGTCCATGCTCTTTCTATTAATTCCTGTGTGATCATCCCTATCTCTCTGCTCCTCGTCTTTTAAAGAACCCATAGAGTCCAATCTATATTGCTCATATAGTCTATCTACTGGAGTGTGGTGGACTTACTAGAAGTTATGCTTTTAAAGAAAACTGATTCTCCTTCCCCAAGAAGCCACTAACTGTCACTAGTCCCTCTGTTAGGAGTGGAGCTCATGAGCCCCTCCTCATCCCATGCTAGAATGTAAACTGGCTTAATCTTGTACAGATCTTGTGTGGACAACCACAGCTGCTCTGAGTTCATGAATATAGCAGTCCTGTGTCCAGAAGACACTGTTCTACCCCCTCTAGTCTTCCCTAACCTCTAGATCTTAGAGTCTTCCTCCCCTGTCTTCCACAATGCGCTCTCAGCTTTGGGGTCACATGATACAGGTTTTCCACTTGCAGCTGTCACTCCAAAGGCCCTTACTCTCTGCACTTTGACCAGTCGTGGGTTTCTGCTAAACCCGCCGCCATCCACTGCACAGAGAAACTTCTTAGATGATGTCTAAGAGCCTCACTAATCTACAGGTATACAGATACACATTAAGAGGACGGTTTGATATTATGTTCAGTTAACAGAAATAGTAGTAGTAGGTTCATGCTGGGTCTTGTGAATTCCTCAACCATGATTTCTTGGCCAGATTTACAGTACCAGGCACATGTTTTCTCCTTTTGTGTGGGCCTTAAATCCAATCAGAGTGTTTAGCTACCTCAATAACATTCCTGCCAAAATTACAACCATGGTTTTGCCTTGTCATACCTTACCATATCTTGCCATACATATTGTAGTTCATAGGGGTCACAGCTGGTTAAGACTTTTGAAGACTTTTTTCTCTCAGTAACCTTCACAGCATTTTTCAGTACTATGAAAACTAGGTGTCAGGGAGGAAATTCCCCTGTCAGTACTAACTTGAATTCTCCATGCCTTGAGATCAAAGTGAGATTTGCTTTCAAATGGTCACATTTAAGGAAGGAAATCAGAAAACCCAGATAAGGCGAGTAGTCAAAAAATGGCTGGGTGGGAGTTGGAAAATTTTGTTAAAAATCTACCATGGAAATTTGCTTGATGAAAACAACAGATTAATCATCAGAGAAAGTAGGAGTCGATTAAGGGGTTGCTCATTAGTGACAGAATTTTTAATTTCATGAAAAAATTACTAATGCTTCAAGGATTACTAAGCAAGCACATGGTGGAAACACTTTCACAGAATATAATCATTACGACTGTTCTGAAGAAAGATGAGAGCACACAAGCTGTGATGCTATCAAGGATGCCATGAATTAATAGAGCAGTTCTCAAAGTGTGGTCTGCAGATGGCCAAGCGATCCTAGATGCGTCTCCATTTCACATGTTTGACGTTTGTATTTATATTGCAGACACTATGGGGGCTTTTTAAACTCTGGAAATCATAGCCGTGATAACTACTCTACAGCTGTGGAGGGTCTGTTTCAGCACTAACCACTCCGCCCCCAGAAAACGACTTCTTTCTAATGATAAATCTTCATCATCAAGGGAACGTCTTTTTATTATTCATTGTGGTAGGTGGAGTAGCATCGGGGGCTTCTACATAATAAAATGTGATGGATGTCTTGAGGAAAAGTGCTTGTGCCCTTGTTTACATGTGGCGGTCGACACAGCCAGGCTCTCCATGGAACACTGTGTTTTACTTGGAGGGATGACATACAGACCATTATTATCAGACTTGGAATTTGGCAGACATTTTAACTCAAGTGAAAAGAAGTGTGCTGTCACTTAAGAGAAAACAACTGACAGCACCTGCTGCCGAGGATAAAAGTTTGAGCTTTCAAGCAAATTTAGAATTTTGGAAAACTTGCATCTGTCACTGTGTTTGACAGTCTCCCAATGCATGGAGGCTTTTCTGATGTGATTTGTGATATTAACAAATGTTATTCTTTTTTTTTTAAATGTTGCTATTGCATAATGAAGCTTGTCAACATTTGGAAGTTTGCATAATATTTCCAAATGACCAGTGGATAACATCACTAAACATACACAAGTGGGTGAATAACCCATTCGTAATGTAAGGTAAAACAATGGCTTAGAACAGTGTGAGGGTGGAACACAGTCAACTGATATGAGTTAAGAGCCCACATTGTTGTTAATCTTTAAGAAACCCATTGTTAAGGCTCGGTGTTGTATCAAAGAACAATATTCAAAATTATCTGCAAAGGCTATGCAAATTATTGTCCTTATCTAACTACATGTACTTCGTGTGAGACTGAATTTTGTTCATATTGCTTGACCATATTGTAACAGATTGGATGTAGAATCAGATATGAGAACCCAGTTTTCTTTTATTATGCCAGACACTATATAGATTTGCAAAAAAATGTGTGCTATTTCCCTTATGCATACTTTAAAAAAGTCTTTTTTATAAAATATGCATTTATAGTAACATTCATTGGGCTTATTGTCATTCTAAATGGATAAGAATATCTTTAATTTCTAGATTTTAATTTCTATGTAGAACATATTTATAGAGATGACCTAAGAAAACCATTTGGGATCTTCAGAACCATTTCAAATAGAGTGTGGCTGCAGGTTTGGAGGACTGCTGTAGAAGTTCATAGTCAATCAGGATGGGGGCTGGAGAACCAACTCAGTGGTTAAGAACCTTTACTGTTCTTGCAGAAGACCTGAGATGGGGGCTGGAGAACCGACTCAGTGGTTAAGAACCTTTACTGTTCTTGCAGAAGACCTGAGATGGGGGCTGCAGAACCGACTCAGTGGTTAAGAACCTTTACTGTTCTTGCAGAAGACCTGAGTCTGTTCCCCAGCATGCACATGCCAGGTGCTTCTCAACTGCCTGTGACTCCAGCTCCACAAAGACTCCATGTCTCCGGTGTCCATATGCTCATACCCACATATGGACACAGACTTATAAACACAATTAAAAAATAATAAATGTCAATTTTTAACAGAATGAAGATGAGCAGGCATAGAGCACACATGTGGCCAGATAGCCTATATTCTATTTTCCTGTTCTCTGTCCTCAAAGGCTTTTTGGGCACATGCATGTGTCATCTCAACACTAGTTGATGTTTTTTCTTTCTACAGACACCAAGAGCTACTTATTAAAGTTTATATGCGTTGAACAAATTCTACAGAGGAACATTAACTGAGACGTCAAAGTTCACAGCTCACTTTAGTCCTGTGTGTGAAAGCTTATGGTGGTCTACATAAGCAAACAGATTAGATAAATATATAGTTACATTATATATTCAACTTATTTCACCTGTTAATATTACTGTTAAACACACATCTTAACACTACTATTAGTTTTTCTTCTTTGTCAATAAAATGTGCTAGCAGAAGCTTTATAATCATCAAATAATAAAAACATCTTGTTAGTGTATAATAAACATTATAAATTATTTTGCATAGATGACCCAGGAAAGTTGCATCACACCAAGAGCTACTTATTTAAAGTTTTTATATGTTGAACATCAGACAAAATTAATACATATTTTTTAAGGAAAATTTCATAGGAAACATGTATATCACAATTATAACTTAGAAGCAAAGTTTATAGTCAGTGTCCTTAAGAAGCCCTTTTTCTCAAACAAAAGATGTCTCATATATAATGTGACACATGGCTGCTTATCAGAATTCTGGGAAAATTGAGAAAGTTCATTGGCTCAAGAAAGGGTGAATTTAAGACATTTTTTTCCATAGCAACAGAAGAGGAGATAAGGGAGGGATTGTAAGTCAAAGCATTTGCAAAATCCTCATCGAGGCTAATATTACGTTTTCAATGATATAACGTATCAATGGATTTTCTACAACAACATTCACATTCATTAACTGCATCAGGTCTGAGGAATACATGTGATTTCTATGTGAGGTAATGAGCTCTACACGGAAAGATTGCTAACGTGAGCACAGGCATACCTGCTAAACAAAGAGAAGTTCAAACATCAGACACAAGCCATGCTTTCACCCTGTTCCAATGAGAACTGGCTCGACCCTGGTTTGCTAGTGTATCCCTGTGTGTAGTAGCCTTCACAGTGACTTCTCCATGCCCAGGGTACCAGAGAAGACCCCATATGCTGCTGGTGGGTGAAAATCTTATGTGGAAGTTGCCTTGGGAACAAGGCATCAATAACAATATCAGTTTTACAGCTTAGCTTAGGTGTTGAGAGTCTGTGTGAATGAGCTTTGGTCTCTTCAGATTGTTTTGGCTAGATGTGGAAAGTGCGTAGTCTTTCATTTTTCTTCTGAATTGATTGCCTTTATCTTTGTACATTAATAGTCATCATAGTGCATGCCCATAGATTTCTTCAGTTTTAGTACTGGTCCTTACAATTACTAGTTTTAAACTATATGTCTGAAAATGTTGTATTGCTTTTATTTTTCAACTTTTCATGTGTATGCGGTGCACATGTGCACATGTGTGTATGTGTGTGTACATGCATATTTTTGCATGTATGGGGCCACACATAAGTGGACATATGTGTGTGGCCCATGTATGGGTGGGCCTAAGGTTGATTTTAGGAGTCTTCCTTCAGTTCTTCTACTATACTCATTCAGGCAGGGTCTCTCAGACTCAGAGCTCTGCAGGTGGCCAGTCTTGCTAGCTAGCTTGCTCTTGGGATCCTGTCTCTGCTTCTGAGGCTGGATTACAGGCTAGCTCCCATGCCCATGCAACATCCGTTGGGCTTCTGGGAACCTAAACTCTGGTTCTCATGCATGCATAGCAAGCGCTTAACCAAGGCAGCATGTTAAAAGCCTAAAAGCAAACCTATCCATCAAAAGTAGTTCCTTTCTTTGTTGATGATAATCAGAGCATGACCACTGCCCATGTTAAGTAGAGCAATGCTCTCACGAATGACCACGAGTTACAGTTAGCTGATATGCTGGAAAATAAACCACAGTGGTTACCTTAAGGCCAACACTTACACCATTTTCAAAACATCTTCACGTGTGCAGGATCTCTTTGCTCCCATGACAAGTATTGGTGATGTTTATTTGGAGATGCTGGGACTGAAGCAAAGGGAAGTTAAGTGAATAGTGAAGTCAAGACCAGCTAGTGATGTGGGGACTCAAACCCAGACTTCCGGTTGCAGAAGCTTTTCCCTACGTGCCAAGGACATTTGTAACTCCAGCTCTCCATCTGCAGTTGCAGAATGAATTCTGGATAGCCTAGAACTTTCTCTGCCCCCTGATTAGCTGTCCTGTAGGAAGATCAGGGAATGGAAACAAACATTCATTCACACTTACGCGTTCTACAGTATTTGGAAACTCTGAGTGAATGAAGCACTGTTCGCCAGTGCTTGCCAGTAATCCCTGCACTCTAGAGCTGGTGCCAGGAGGAGCAGGAATTCAAGATTATACTTCAGTGCCCAGTGGGTTTGAGGCCAGCCTGGACTACAGGAGACCCTGTTTCAAAATTAAAGAAAAAGAAACAGGAAGAAATGTACCCGCAGAACCTGCAGATAAAAGCTTCTCTCAGGCTTAATCAGAAAAGCTCTCTTAGAGCAAATGGAGGGGAATTCAAGAGACTCGTGGCTACACAAGATCCTGAAAATAAAGGATGGTTAAGGGCTCATCCCTCAAATAAGACATTTATACCAACCCTCAAAGCTCGCTGCCGAGGAGGGGTGGAAAGATTGGGAGAGCCCAAAGACAGAGAGAAGGGCTCGGAAACATTGGCTTCTCAGAACAGCCTGGCCACCTCGATTATGAACTCACAGCAGCTGTGCCTGATGGCAATGGGCCCATGCACGTCCAGCTCACCTAAAAGATACGGCTCTCAGGGATCTACCACTTTTGACTGATACTGACAGCTAACAGATTCTGGGAGACAGGGAGACATAACACTAGTTGGGCACCAGGTTTCAGTGGATCATTCCAAACCCATGATCATACAGATGGGCCTAGTTAACTCCATGGGACATAGAACAAAACAGAAAGTCATGAACACAGGAAAGAGATTTGTGAGGAGGAAGGAGCTGGTAGAACTGAGATCGAAATGAGAGGGAGGTGGGAAGAATAGACAGAACACACATGTATGACACTGCCAGGGAACAAGATTTATTAATGAACAAAGCATGAGTGAATGAAACACTTTATTACCCTGAGAGAATTTGTAGGGAAAGAGGGTACAGAAAGACTAAGTGACTGGTTCCAATCACAATCAGAATGGATTTTACGGTCGTGGGAAACAAATACTAAAATAGTGTAACATAACCCATGAACAAACTGCTCCAGGAAAAGTGTCTGTTACACGGCACTCACTGCTCTTGATAGAATGACCAACATGGAAACTATGTGTTGGTACCCCTGACCTGCTCTCCGATGCTCATGGGGAAATCAAGAGCCATGAACAACCCAATATAACTAGCAATTACAAGAGAAAGGACCGAAATACAGACATATTGTTGCGTATCAGTCATCGTCTACCACATTTATAATCTGTCTTCCTAGTTGTCAACCACTTTTATATCCATGCAAGAAAAATAAAGGCCAGATGGACACTGGCTTCTGAGTTAAGATCAGGATAAACTTTCAGAAAAGAAAAAGCCAAGGATGAGATGAGAAATGAAACATCAAGAGCGACACTTGTAAACTAAGATGCAGTCAACCTCAATATAAGGGAAAAGAGTCCTGGAAAGACTGGAAAATGGAACAGGGACAGCACAAGACAGCTGTTGGCCAGGGATGTTTTAATTGGTGTACTAGAAGGTCTATAATAGCGAAAGCTTACAAATTTGAGCATTTTAAAGATAGAAAAATATTTCCTATGAACAGAGGGTGATGTTTATCATGTCTTTGGCAATTTGGACAGGCTCAAGGAAGCTGATTCAGTTTCAGAACCTTCCTATAGTTGAAGAGTCAGGAGAGGCTCAATATATCCTGTCCTGCTTTTCCTGTGTTTAAAATCTTTCCTCTCTTAGCCAGGCAATGTTGCACATGCCTAAGCACTGTGGAGACTGAGGCAGGAGGATTACTAGAACTCAGAGTTTGAGTGCAGCTTAAGCAGCAGAGCCAAAACGTTGTACTAGAAAAAAGTTGACTTTTTCATGGACTATTTCTTACATACTCACTGTTGTCTTCCCCTTTCCCCTCTCCATTCAAAACTCCTGAGAAGATATTTCAGCTATCTGATTCCTGTCTATTGTGTTCTTGTTAAGATAAGAAGATGATGGTCCTGAGACACTGAGCCATTTTTAGTCTTTGGGTATTGGATGGCTAAATTTAATTATTTTTGGAATTGGTTTACTTTGGTCTTAATCATCTTTTAAATACATTTTATTTTACTTAATTTAGTTTAAAAACACATTTAAAAACTTATTTTGACAATTTTATGCATGTATATAATGTATTGTGATTTTATTCATCCCCTATCACCTTCTTGTCCCTTCTTTTTCCCAACATTCTTCTTCCTACTTAACCTCCTCCACCTTGGTCTCTCTCTTGCTCTCTGTCTGTCTGTCTGCCTCTGTTTGTGTGTGTGTGTGTGTGTGTGTGTGTGTGTGTGTGTGTGTGTGTGTGTGTGTGTATGTTCCACTGAGTTTACTTTCAGGAGCATGAGTGAGGTCATGGGAAATTTACCAGGGGCTGTATCATTGCAGAAAATGACTCTCAATCCCTCACCATATTACGTACTTTTATGTTGCTCAGAAACAATACCTTGACCAAAAGAGGTGAAGAGGTTTTATTTTGGCTGTGGCTCCAGAGGGTTAAGAGTCCATCATGTTGGGGAGGTATGGCTGCAAGCAGTAGGCATGGCAACGGGAGCAGGAAGGCTGAGAGAACACATCTCCACCACAAGCATGAGAGGAGAGACAGACAGACAGACAGACAGAGAGACAGAAAGAGAGACACACACAGAGACAGAGAGAGGCAGACAGAGAGGTAGAAAGAGAGATACACACAGAGAAAGAGAGAGAGAGAGAGAGAGAGAGAGAGAGAATATTTTAGAAGTGGAGTAAGGCTATATTCTCCCAAAATATACCTCCAGCAGAGTTTCTCCATCAAGGCTGTACTCCTAAACCTCCCCAAACAGCACCATCAACAATTGCAGACCAAGTGATCTCATGGTGGATATTTCTCATTTAAACTATCACCCTCACTGTTATACCTCATGGAGAGGTGGGACCTCACAAGGTCCTCTGTCCTCTATGGTGAAATGTTGACAGGGCCAATGCTGTACAGGCCTTGTTCAGGGAACCAAAGCTACCCTGGGCCCATGAATACAATGGCCACGAGTACCACATCTAGAAGATGGCATTTCACAGCGCTTCTCCCCATCCTCTGGTTCAGATATTCTTTCTCTCTCCTTTCCCATGATGTTCCCTGAACATTGAAAGGGGTGATGTAATGTCCTGTTTATAGCCAAGCACTCAGAGAAGTCACTTATCCTCAGCATGTTGACCAGGTATGAATCTTTCCATTAACTGCTGTCCACTGTACGAAGAAGCTTCTCTGGCCAAGCTTACTGCAGCATTAATCTGTAAGAATGCCTATAAATATTTAGAAGGATGTTCTGAAAGGATGTCTACTTAGCAGAATAATAGTTTCCCCTGAATTTCCACCTTGTATATAAACATGGCTACATATCCACATTGCAAGGCTGTCTCACTAATTCATGTGATAATTGCAGGGGAATGGCGAGGCCACAGGAGTCAGGGAGGGAAGGAATGTGATCAGTGAGTGCTTTAGAACGGAATCTGGCTATTCAAGACTGTGTTGCAGTAGCACTGCAAACAGGTTTCCTAAAAGTCTGAAAATTTGTCCATGAGGAAAGTGGGAATCAGTGAAGTAGTATCTTAACTCGGGTTTTTAAATTCCAGAGAAAAATTCCAATACATACCAGTGGTACCCCAACTGCCAGGAAACCCCACCGGATCAGAGTGGTGGTATGATTTTCATCATGCTCAAGATAAAGTAAAACAAAAGAAATTTTGAGAGAAAGAAAAGTGACTGTGATATCAAAGGTATACCTGCTGCTTCCTGACCCAAAAGACGGTGTAAGAAAACCATTCCTGGAGTACATGAAGGACTAACTTAGGATCTCTCCCCTGCTTTTCACTAAGGTTCCCTGAAGGGACTAACTTAGGATCTCTCCCCTGCTTTTCACTAAGGTTCCCTGAAGGGACTAATTTAGGGAGCTTAAACGTGCTCCATTCCTAAGTATCCCAGGGGAGTCAATGAACGCTTGTTCTTTTCATTGCCCAACCACTATTAGGTTTCATAATGTAGTCAACCTCGTAGTCCAAGAAACTGACATGGCTGTTCCTTACACCGGCTCAGTACATGTCATCTCTGCTCTTCTACAGAAGATTGCCATGTTTTACATCCCTTTTAGAATGTAAAGAGAAACTTGGAGTCTTTAACGTTACTTTCAGTGTGAGCATCTTTTTATAGTAGATTTACTTTCATGAGAATACAATAACAAGAAGCATAGAAATACTAATGACCCACAGAACATTTTATGTGCCCAACTCCTTGAAGACACAAAGTGTCTACCTTGCCAAGAATCCAAGTAGGCATCTTAAACATGTCAGTACTATAACTTATCTTTATCTCTCTCTCCACACTTGCAAGTCTGTACAAACATAAACACTGACACACACGTCTATGTATAGGATGTTATTATTTTGCTAGATTGAAAGGAGAAATCAGTAAGCTAGGGATGGATGTAGGTAGGAAGAAATAGGATTTTCCAGTCTAGGAGCTGAAAAAGTGAATATAGGCAACATAGTATCTCCCAAAAATTAATAGTGATATCATCAAACAAGCAGCCATGTGCTTCCTCAAAGCAAGACACCATGAATTATCCAGAGACATAGATATGTACACGTCTACCTTTCTGTCTGCTTATATGTCTATCTATCCTTCCACACCTTTTTGTGTTCCAAACCATTGTTTCCCATATACAATACCAACCCTGATAGTCAATAAGCTCTCCATTTCCTCACATCAAGAAACTGGCACCAACAATGTTCTCTTTTGTCTTACTGTACTTTACTTTCATTTAAATTCACTTAAAATTATCAGTTGTTTTTATAGAATACTATTTACATATAATTATTTTTATTGTTTTAGGATTTTATACACTCATGTAATGGTGTTTTGATCAAATCCACTCTTTATTAATTCTCCAGTTCCTCCCTTATCCCCCAACCAGCTTTCCTCACAACATCATGTATCCTTTAAAAAGACCCACAGAGACACAGAGAACTCTCAGTGCTGCTGCTGTGTGTCTGGGTGGAAGAGCCTCTGCTGGAGCACACACAGCCTCCTAGGGGCTGTGTCTCCCAAGAAAGACAAATCCCATCCTAGCAGACATCAAAAACCTCAGCTACCAGTAGGACTTGATGAGCCCCTCCCCTATCCAGTGGCTTGGTCCAGTGCAGGCAGAGGTAGTTATAGCCCTTGTGCACTCATGTGTGCAATGGCTTTGTCAAGTTCACTAACCTCTGGCTCTACAATCTTCACACCCCTCCTTCTATGATGATCACTAAGCTTTGAGTAAGGGGGAATATAAAATGCCCCATTTAAAGCTGAGCAGTACACAGTCTCTTGTTCTCTGCACATTGACCAGTTGTGGGTCTAGCTTCTCTGATAAGGATTTAGAGATACGCTGATCCACAGGCATAAAGATAAGAAATTATGGGGCAGTTTATTACTATGTCTATTAAGCACAATAGTAGTTTTAGACCCTACTGATATGGGCTTATGACCTCCCCAGCTAAGGGTTTTGGTCTAGTTAACAGTATCAGGCATGAGTTCTGTCTTGAGGGTTAGGCTTTTATATCCAATTAGAAAGTGGTTGGTTATTTCCACAACACACCTGCCATTATTACACCAGCAAGCTTATCTTACCAGACTAGTTATTATTGTAACTCATAGAGTTTATAACTGGGTAAGAGCTGATTATTTTTCTCCTTAGTAGCATGCATAGAACATTACAGAACTACAAAAACTAGTCATTGGGGGATGTCTTAGGGTTTCTATTGCTATGAAGAAACATTATGGTTACTGCAACTCTAATAAAGGAAAAACACTTAATCGAGGTGGCTTACATTTTAAGAGGTTTAGTCCATTATCATCATGATGTGAAATGGTGACATTCAGGCAGACATGGTGCTGGAAAAGGAGCTGAGAGTCCTATAATATCTTGACCCACAGGCAACAGGAAGTGAACTGTGACACTGGGCATAGCTTGGGCATAGGAGACCTCAAAGCCCACTCCCTACAGTGGTAGACTTTCTCTGACAAGGCTGCATCTACTTCAACAAGGACACAACTCCTAATAGCGCCACTCCCTATGAGCTTATGGGGGTCAGTTACATTCACACTACCACTGGGGTTAAGTTCTCAGGATGATTGTAGCTTTGTTTCTCCTGGTCTCATGTAGTATCTTCAGCTCATATTACTTTCATTACCTTCAAGTTTTAGGAGGTTAGTAAGAGGAATAGCAAGAGTCTATAATATTTGGGGACTTATAGGACCTCCACTGACCAACATTTCAAAAAAGGGTAATCCATACCCGGCATTAGGCTTTTAATTTGATAACTTGTGGTGTTTGGGAGAAGCATTTACTCCCCATTATAGAGTAATTCCACTTAAGCTCATTTTCTATCTGTATCTGTGTATATTTTAGGAAACTTACACAGTACTAGTTGTCTGTAGGGAAATTTCAAAGTTCATTCACATCAGTTATCTTCACATGCCTTCCTCTACCTGTCCTGCCCCAATTATTCCTTTTCCACCACTTCTGTTCCCCAATTCCTACAACTGTGTTCCATCCTTTTTACCTTGTAATCATCCCCCATCATTTTGGGTATAATCTTTAATTAGATCTAATGGTATTTATTTTGTGAAATTGAGTGTATCTGTGTTTCATGCACACATGTTTATTTCTGCAATCTGCTTTTGCTTAAATTTATTTAAAATTACTAATTATTTGTATCTAATGCTATTGACTTATTGAATTTAATGGTCAAATTTTCAACTTTTAGATAAAAGGAAGAAGGAATCATATTTAAGAAATATTCCTTACTTCTTGCGATCAGCAAAGGATTTGCAAACTTCCTATTAGTTCTCTTACACATCAGCTTACTTAAACCTGTCACATTGTAAGCTGATGCTACCTTCTGAGCATTTTAATTATCTTCAAACCAAGAGATATATGTTTAGAAGTTGTATTTTCACAGACTTTCACAAAATATCTACTTCATTAAATATCTGGAGGCTCAGAGAAAGTATCTTAAAATAAAAATTTCCCTTTTGGAAATAAACTTTATTACTATGATAACCTTTGCCTAGAAGACTTGCCTTTGTTGGGGTAGAAGTGAAATAAAACACATATAAGATAGCTTCTGAGATTCAGAGATGATTTAAAGCAATTTAGTTGGATTTATAGATAAGAGAACACACAAAAAGAAAGGTAATTTGTGAAAATGAAAGCCAGTAAATAATTAGATAGATTGAAGTGCATTCCTTGGGTTATTTTATTATCTTACATTTTAACCCATGAGTTACCTAGGTACATAGGGTTTGATTTCTAAATATTTAGAAGCAGCTGTTGCTGATTTCTAATTTAATTGTGAATGTAGAATGAATCAAAGGAGAATTAAAAAATTTTAAACTACATTGAGCCTCATTTTTGTCTGATTATTGATTTTTCTTTAAATATACTTGGATAGTAATGGCAAATTTAATGTGAAATGACACTTTATGTTTGTTGTGTGATACATCACTATTTGGGATATGCATGCCAATCAACTGTTCACTGCCAAATGGTCAGCTCTGAAACATACAAGTTACATTATAGAGACTCAACAGGCTATATTTAGGAGTATATATATGTATATATATATATATAATTAGGAATATATGTATATATATATGCTCATACATTTATTTATACCATAACAATTAGTGAAAAAAAAGAAGCTATGAATTTGAAGGAGAGTGGGAGGTGTAGATGGGAGGCTTGGAGGGAGAAAGGGAAAGGAGAACGTAATTATATTATAATCCAAAAATAAAATAAAAAAAACGTGCTTCTCACAAATAGCATGTGGATGACCACACAGTATAATCCAGACTGACAGTCTCTATGTAAGTCAAATTTACAAGTAGGTTGTGTATACTTCCTGTAATTCCTGTCATGACTTGGTTGAGTTTGCTGTCACACTAGTGTTTTTTATTGCTTCAGCTGTTTTTCCTCCTCATTCTCCTTTTTTAAAAAAATATTATTTTAACTTTAAGTCAAATTTGTTGGTTCTCTAGCTACATTTTAAATGCTTTTAAATGATAACTTCAGAGATTATAAAGTGCATTTTTAATTCATTACCATCTAATACTGAGTTAATATTGCATTGCCTCATTAAAATACTTTGATATAATAAAATTATATTTGTAATCCTTTCTTGGCCATTGTGGTATTAGTTATATATTTACACTCACACATATAAGTAAGCTTTTTAAAAGAGATTTTCTGAGACAGGGTCTCAGACTTACTATGTGGTGGAGGGTGACCTTGAACTGATGACTTTTCAGTCTCCAGCTCTGTGTTGGTCACATTGGGTGATTTTTACTGGTTTAAAGTTTAGGAAGCCTTTCTTTAGCAGTCTCTATCCTCATACTGGTTGACCTCCGCTACTTCTGCATTCTGCCTTTGGTCCTGTCCTAGGCTAGCTTCTGACCATCTCCTGAGACCCAGCTCACCAGAGAGAGCCTGTTTTACCTCATGGCTTCTGCATACATGGCCCCCTAACACTGTTGGAATCTTTGTCTACCAATCCCAGCACCTGGGGCATCTTGGGAACTATTTCTTTGAACTTATTATCTTCTAAGTACTATTTTAACTTTCCTACTTCTTCACATGTGCAGTAACTCTTTATTTTATGCCACATATCTTGATGAAGCTTTGTAGGGACTCAGAATGGTGACACCTCCCTGAAAAAGTTTCAAAGTGTTTTGTTTCTTTTCTTTTAGTCCTAATCACTCTCATCTTAGTCTGAACAGGTCTATTTTGACACAGAAGTCAATCCTAAGGCTTCCTGCATGCCCCCATACTTGAAGCATGAAGTTTCTGGGTCTCAGCCGAATGTATGTAGTGTGTGGTTAGCTTCCTTAAGTTGATTCCCTAAACATCTCCTAGCATTAAGATGATGTATCATTTCAACTAATGCTTAGTTCTGGAGCAGAAAACTTCTGCATGGATGCTTGTTCTCCACATGGCCGAGGAAGAACCTCAGAAACCTCAGACTCCATTCCCAAACCCTTTCATTAAGCTATGTTTTCATTGGTCACCAGCCTCCACTTCTATTATTATTTTTTATTTTTGTGATAACATAATTACAACATGGCTGCCTAGACATGAGCTGAGTAAGGACCACACTGACAGACACGCCTGGGTGGACATCTGACTTTTATTGACAGCCTCTTTGTTAGCCCACTGTTCAGAGGCCTGACTGCTCAGCAACACAGTGCTGTACTCCACTGTGCTTCCCACAATCAGGGCAGGAAAGGAAGCCCAGTGAATGCTGGGAAACTATGCATTTACTTCCTTCAAGGATTATTCTTGTTCCGAAAATGGTTTAACGCCTGAGAGGAATTATTTCATATATTTTGTCCAGTTTTATAGTTTTTTTTTTAACAGTAGGAAGGCAGATTTGGTTGAAGGAACTGTATTATGTCTGGAATAACACAAACAACATGAATTCATGATTAATTATTCATAATATACTATGAGATAATAATTGTAAACTTGGTATTATTATTATAACCCAATCTTATTACAAATTAAATTCAAGCTAATTTGTGGGAAAGCCAGTCAGAATTTAAATGCAGGTGGTCAGATTCCAAACTCTTGTTTGGTCCAACATACTGTACTGCCATTGTAAAATTATGCTTATTTTCTTCATGACATTCATAATGTCTATTTGCCTCATATATTTACTATGTTCATATAGTTTTTACTTTCTGTTAGAAACTTCTGTGACAAATAAGAACTATGTATTTCCTCGTTATAGACATCTGTCCATTCTTCAGCCCAAGAAAAGGTTTTCGGTGAGTATTTGCTTAAATGTTTGAACTAATAGGTAAGTGTATGCCACTGTTATAAGGTGTTAAAAACTGGATATTTTCTACACATTTGGAGTGTTAGTATTCATATTTTCTGCCACATTATGGCAACAAAATTGGGGAATACCCAAAAAGTGATCTATTCATTAGAGTTTTTACAATTATACTTATAAAATATCATTATAGAATAGCAAAAGTATTGCGGCAGGATTTGTGTTTTGAATAGATGAGTAGCATTAGGAACCAGTCTTAGAGATGGGCAAAGCCCCTTCTGATGAATGGCAGCTCTGGTCTGATACAGGAGGGAAGCTGCTGTGTCTGGTGTGTCCAGGCGGGACTCTGGGTTGAAGCAAAAAGTGGTGTCTGTGTTTCCCAGCGTGTATTTGTTAGAAGAAAAAGGGAAAAGCAAATGTTGTTAGCAGTTGTTTCTAGAGCCTTTTTATGCCTTATTTACCTAACAATACATGCTGATTGATTTTTCAAGTATTTCTGTTGATTTTAGAACCACACAGTCACAGTTTTGCAGTCACACGACAAAGCATATGCAGTTATTCCTATCAGAAGCAGGACTACCTGATGGTTTTCAGGCCAATTTTTGTGTTTAACAAGATAAATATATGCAGTAGACCTCTAATTTACATAAAATTAAAGGAAAATGCTTCAGCAAATGCAAATAAATGCAAAAAGGAATATTTTAATTTTGATTCATGATTAGTATCAACTATCACGATGTGGTAATAACACAATACAGAATTCTACAGAGTATTACTAAGGGTTGTGAGCTATTTATAAACAAAATATCCTGATTAATTAATTAATTTTATGAAATGTATTTGTTGACTATATGTCAGCCTATATTTTTTAAACCTGGGAACTTTGCAAATCTTTTACTATGAAAACCATGAGTACTACCTCTGTACTTCCAACATGACATGCTCAGGAAAATGACTGCTTTCTCTTGATACATTATTTATGGTCTGAATTGACCGTTTAATCTCTATTGACTCACATTTATTACTTAATGTTCAACTTCAGAAACAGAAATACAAACTGTATTACAACAGACAACAACAGACAAAAGTCAATGTCAACATATCACATTATTTATTATCATCAACATGTTTTACACCAGTAATCTTCATGGTCTTGAAACAGCATCCCTATTTTTAAAACGGAAAACGTCATATTCTAAACAGTGAGCTGATTCTTCCACCACCAGGAATAGTGGTACCTTTTTGTCCTTCCATCTGAATTACAGAATCTTGACTCTTTGTTCTCATTACATATTTTAATCAACTGAACAGAATTTTTATATGACCATATTATCTGAGGTACTTTCATGATTGAATGTGATGTAAAGCCTCTTCAGTCCATATTGACATACAAAAGATATTTTCTATAATGGTTGTCCTTTTGGTGTATGATAAAGCATAAAGGAGGTGACATAATTACTTCCTGCACATCTCAACTTATTATTGCTCACATGTACCTACAGATTTCTAGACAACTAGTCTCAACTGTAATGAGTTTCTCACATTGTACTCTCAAATAATCCTGACATTCTAATATTTTTGACAGACTGAAATACGTGTTTCAACTACTGCCTCTTTCAAATGGAAATAGAACAACATTCTTTGAAAGGCCACGTATCCTGATATTGGGACCATGACTGCATAAAATGCTGTTAGATAGACTGGTGGAGGAAGAATTTCCCTTTGGGGACCAAAGGAATATGATTTTAGACTCTGCCTTTTCTTACATGGGAGGTTTTTTTCAAGAAGGTTATCTTACGAGTTTCAAAGTGCTTTGGTTGTCTGTAGGTTGTAAGTCAAGCCCACTGTTAGAGCTGTGAAAACTCAGGTGCAGCATTTCGTGTGCTCTGTGCTGGACTTTCCTCTTGTGAGCAGGCCTCCCACTTACACGGACTTCAAGATAACCATGTGGCTACTAAGATAAAGGTTTGGCTTCCACACTGACATTAGTTTTGCCATTTGCATACAAAACAGCACAAGGGGTGTAAGATTAGAAAACGGGAAGCGCAAAAGATCCCAGTAAATTGCTGTGAGCCAGGCAAGAAGGAACAGTCATAACTTCAATGAAAGGGACAGCTGAGCAATACAGCACAGCCCACACATCTTTGCTGCAGGTTACAATGGGTTATTCATTGTGAGAGTAAGACCTGTAGGAAACAGACTATGGGGCAGGTGCATTTTCATAGCCTGTAAGGTAGGCCCAGTAACCATGGAGACTCTAGGAATCCACACGGTTACACAACCACACAGAACTCTGCAGAAGGGCACCAACACGAAATGCAAATCTTTAAGGACAGAGATAATGATATTTCGTGCCTTTGGAAAGCTGTCTGGAGGATGCCAGCATCCTTTGAATCCACCATACCGACACCAAATATCCACGGTCTGAGTTGTTGTGTGCTCCCCATCTTTTCTGCTCCTCTTTCCCTCACCAGCACCCCTCTTCCTTACCTTCTGCTTGCCTTCCTTTGCTTCCTCATGAGGTTTGCCCTTGCATTGTGAACGGTCACTTCTGGGGCTCATTCTTCCTCTAGGAATTGAGATCCTCCCTTGTGGCCTTCATGATTTGCTCAGATTTGCAAATCAGGCAGCATGTAATTTTTAGGATTTGTTTTTAAACTGAAACACAGTGGAAGGTGACCAGGGAAACCCAGACGTGTGTGCACAGTTCTCACCTGTAGACATTAGTACTCATTTTACCTGTGTGCGTGGTTCAGGGCAAGGTCAGGCTTCCTCATACGTAGGTAGCATGTGACGAGCTTGGTCTCAATGAAACTTGCCACACTTGCTATATCTTCGGCATGTGCTTCAAAGGGTTTCCCTAGAGCTGCCCCTTTGCTGCAAAGCTGGAAAGGAGTAACACTTTAAGACTCCTGATACTGCTGCCACACAGGTTATTTTTTTAATAAGCAAGCTGTACACATGTACATATAATTTTCAGAACTACATAAAATCTTAATATTTTGATTGTAAGTTAAATGATTCCTGTTCATTATTGTGTGGCTGTAATAAAATGTCATATTTTACTGTAAAATGTTACCTATAAAATATTTTAAAGGTGTGATAGATATTGAAAAGTGCCATTTGCAAAGAATGTCTGTTTTAAAATGAAAGCACACAATAAGCAAAGATATGAGGAGAAAACTTGGCATAAATTATATTAACTACCAGTGCTTTTATGAAAACCCAACGGAGCAATAATCTGGCTCACTATCAAGTTTGATTTAATATAATAAGGGGTATCGGAAGTAAACTCCGAGGAGCCATTAACGTGATCGGTGATTAATTTGAGTCTGAATCAGATTCTCTAGGATGTTACTGAAAGAAAAGTGAAAAATTTATTAGGATTTATTGGCAGAAGCCACAGTATCTGAGAAACATGGCAAGAATATGGAATTCTTAATAAAAATTCCAGGAAACTAGTGGTTTCTGGGCAACCTAGACAAACTATAGGAAGAAAATAATGAATATTTTGGGTGAACTACAAACATTAACAAAGTGTCAGTGGCATGACAGAGTGCGTCAGCACTTCCTCCCTCCCAGAGGTCTCAAAAGTTCTTGCCAGGGAGGCTCATGGGGAAGGGGAAACCACACCTTCTGCCCGTTGACTTTATTCAGAATACCTGCTTCTTGGCTCTTTTGTATCTTTATTTAAATACTTACGCTGGGGAAACGCTCTCACTGGCTATAACAACACAGACAGTCTTATATAGTCTTGTGTCCAGCTTGTTATTTACATGAACACTATTGTTAATTTATTTTTAAAATGTAACTTTGTTGACAGTAGCCATCTTCTGTTCTGAAGTATTTTGCCTTTTTAGTTTTACCCGAAACTACAAACACTGCACTTTCTCTCTTATTTGTAGATCCTAGCTCTGAATCTCTAGACAGGAATAAGCTCAGAAACCAGGAGAGTAGAAAGGCCATGGGTAGCAGGAGCAGGAGCTCGAAGAGCATGGGAAAATGGGGTGAAGGGCTCTTACCCGGGAAGGAGGAGGAGGGGGATACAGCGGGAGTGGGAGGGAGGAGGAATACGTAACACTAAGGAGGTTTGAAAAAGCCGTAAGGAAATAAATTATTTTATGTTTACTTAAAATACATATAGGAAATACACATGCAAATAGTATAAATTAGTTAAATTATGCTAAGTGGGTGATATTGTTTTTCCATGAGAGCCATAGACTAACAAAAATCCCAGGCCTAGTAAACCTCCCTTCCAGTCATTGGTCAGGGGAGTCCAAGAGACTTCCAAAACAATACAGGCTAACACGTGCCCTTGGTTGCCTCCCTGAACTTGACAGTAAGACCTCATTGCGGAAGACATCATATACTTCAGACACAGGACTTGAAAGAGTCAAGCTGGGATTGACCTGGAAGCCTCCTCTCAGAGGACTATCTTTCCTTGTATTTGGAGGTTCTGTGGAAGCTGCAAATGGAGCAAAGTGATCTGTAGTCCTACCCATCTGTGAAGCTCATGAACCACCTGACCAGCCCGGAAAGATAAACTTAAGGGTGCAGTAGTGGCATGTATTGCCACATTATTAAGGTAATAAAACCAGCTTCACTGGGCTCAAGACTCACTCAAGAGGAGGAAATTTATGCTTGGTACTCTGAAGCCAGCCAACTACCCAAGATGTGAGGTCATGGAACCTACCTCAGCCACTTTCCCAAACCAGGATAAGGTTTAAATACAGACATGCGAAGCTCCAACCCTCATCAAGGCACTTCCTAAAGAATGCACAACTGGCCAAAATGCTGAGGCCAACTGACTGTGCACAACTCCAGCTCATACATCTACCACAAAACCTGTACAGGGAACATTCTGGAAGATGGGACAGAAACATTTTAAGAGCCAGAGGACCAGGACATATGCTATGAGATAATGTCTTCTATGTGTGGTAGGGAAGCTGCACTGAAGAAATGTCAGCAATACATTCACCCAGACAAGACCAGCACAGGGACACCACCAGCTGACATGCCAACGCAGACAGGAGAATTGTAACAAGGTTCCCTGAGATGATGAACTACAGGCAATTATTGGCTGCGAGAGAAGGAGATTCAATCTTCTACAGGGAGGAGCCCCCATACGGTTATCCATCCCATGTGACCAGCTCTAAACCATACACATATGAGCAACACTAAATGGCCTAAGCATGGTGTGCACACACGCACATATGTACATATATATGTGTGTGCATGTAACAAAATTTTAAAAAGATCATCATTTGAGAGGGAGCAGGCAGAACAAGGGAGGAATTGAAGTGAGGAGCGAGAGAGGTAGAAATGCTGGGCATAGAGTAATACTTTCACACATGTGTGAAATTATTTTAAAAAATTAAACAAAATAAGTTATTTGAAAAAGAATGTAGAATACAGATGCTTCATATTCTTAGTTCAAATAGCTAGTTAACTGATACCATATCTTCTTTTATAGACAGTTTGATGGGTAAAACATGCATATTCATTCAGTAAGTGAATGTTTATTGAGGGCCTGTTACTATATGCCAAGCAAACATTATGTAGTCACATTTAGATATGAATTAATTGGGCCTTTTTCATGACGGTTGAATAACTGTAACTGTGAATTTCTGTTTCAAATCCTTGCCTATTTCCTTTTCCTCTTACTTTTTCCTTTTCAATAGACATTTTAGTACAGAAATTATTATATCTTTTCTAACAATAACTATATATGGGCCCAAACATAGAAGTTTTACCTCCAAATTACCTTTTACCTAAATGTCAACTTTCACTCCTCTCTTTGTAAGTGACCTCAGAAAACATTTAAAAACCATTTCAATTACTTTGAAGACAAAGAAAAACAGAGTATCTGTAGAGGATGTCATGGAAATGACCTCAGTCAGTGTTAAATTTTGGCAATTCCTGGAGATAACTTGATGAGCTTGGCAACAGAAGAGACAAAGAATTTGACACAGACCAAGTGTTTGTTCCCAGGAGTCTGACTTGAGAAACGTGATTGTAAACAGACTTTAAAACGGGATTGTAGAAAACATGGCCTTTGGACATGTCATCTGACATAGCTCTCTTCTCCTCTACCAAACTGACCCTGACAGGACCCTGAAATAACTAAACAGAATTTGCCAGAAAAAAATCAATTGTATGGCATAACTATTAATGCAAAACATTCAACAATGGGAAAGTTACTGTAATTCATGTATAATAACTCACAATCTCCTAGCATTAAAATTGTAAACTTTTTATCTCTTAAATAAAATCAGAAGTTTTATTCATTTTAAAAATCTTAAGCAAAAAAAAATGAGCCGAACATTGTCTGTGTTCTTCAGCTCTCTATGTGTGGACAGGCCTTCACTGTCAAGCACATCTTGACAAATAGATGTGTAGGTCCCCCAGAGAAGAGTCTCTGAGCAGTCCATTAGGACATTTAGATCCCTCATGACAAGAGGAAGTTGACCTTCAGACTTCTTCATATTAAAGACTGTCTAAGAATACCAAGAAATAGTGAAGGAAAAATACTCATCCTTCCAATGTCTGCAACAGTCTCCACTTCCTGACACTCAAGGACAGAAAAGCAATAAAGACGACCGTGCATAACACCCAAACGAGAACACATCACGAAAGCCAGCTTGAAGACCGCAGTGAAAGACAAGACAGTCTGTCAGCTCAGATGAAAACGAGGAAACATCCAGCTCCTGGGCAGGTTTTGTGTGCATCTGTGATGATCTCACTCATCACTCAAGCACTGGAGAATTGAGAACTTCAGTGATATTATCAAAGATTGCTTAGCTGCTGTTTCCAAAGCAGTTCATTGTTGAAATCAGCTTTGGAATAAGGTGAAGTGTTATGTGTTAAAGCTGGGCCAATATGGAAAGAAGGCCATCACTGGGATCTCAATGACATGTGGATATTTTATGGAACTTAAACATTTCCATGCAGGCCGGGCGGTGGTGGCGCACGCCTTTAATCCCAGCACTCGGGAGGCAGAGCCAGAAGGATCTCTGTGAGTTCGAGGCCAGCCTGGGCTACCAAGTGAGTCCCAGGAAAGGCGCAAAGCTACACAGAGAAACTCTGTCTCGAAAAACCAAAAAAAAAAAAAAAAAACATTTCCATGCAGGCATTTTTGCAGATGGAATGGTTAAGTCTCTAGAAGATGGAGGACCTTTGTGTGGTATCCGTCAGTCTGATGAAGGAGAGCCACTGGGCCCTGCTTCATTTGCTGGAAAATATTTTCTTCAAATATTTAGAGTAATAAGACACGGGGTTTTAGGAATAAAAAATGTATTAAATTACAGAATTTTAATTTTAGTAAAAATACTTTGAATTAGGAAAAATAATATTAAGCATTTTTAGTTAAGAAGCAGCCCCAGATCATTCTCAAGAAAACACAAATAAAAATTACAATATTTAAAGGAAAAATGCACTCAAAATTTTATAGATGTAATTGTTTTAATGAGATGGTAGATGTTAAAAAGAGAGTTCAGTTGCAAATTAGAATAAGCTCAAATTTCAATAAGAAGATATATACCATACAAAAATACTTGGTTATTTTCTAGAAATAGTAAGATGATTCTACTTTGGAGTTAGAAGATACTTTTTCTAAGGTTGTTCATATTTCCTCTAAGTAATAAATGTCCATCCTATTTTTAGATATCACATACAAAGGAATTTCAAGATTTGTGATTAGATTTTTTTTAAAGCCCAATAGTAACAGATATAATGCCACATTCTCAAAACGGTTACTTTATTCCAGGGACATAATTTTTAGAAGTCTCTGAAGATTTATGGGAGGGCTGTAAATCTTGAAAGACGAGACTTTGATTTGAGTGTGAAGTGTCCCCTCAGGGTCCATGTTTGAACACTTTCATCCCAGCAGAAGATACTATTTTGGGGGAGCTTTTAGGAGTTGGCTGGAGTTGGACATATGGGTTATAGCTTGTCCCCATTCTGTCCCCAACTCTCTGTTTTATGATTCCCCTAGATGTGAGGCATATCAACCACACATTCCCACAGCCCCCACATCTGCCATGCCTATCCCAGCATGCAGACTGTACCCTTTCAAATCACACATATATACCGAATTTTAGTCATTTGCACACACACACACACACACACACACACATACACACACACACAAAATTTGATATGTGGAGAAGTCACAGTAACTTTGAAGGGATACACACATGCCACAGGAACACATAAAAATATTCCTGGCACCTGAGAAATGTTAATTAGGCTGAGAGTGGGATTTCCTTGTGCATCTGTAAGAGTGGTGTTAAAAGAGTGACAGTGGGGATGTTCAGTTACGATGTCCTCCACAGACCTCAGCATGTCAACACTTGGCTCTAGTTGCCTCTGTTTGGAGGAGGAGGTGTGGCCTTGCTGGAGGAAGTGTGTCACCGAGGCTGGATTTGAGGTTTCAAAAACCATTCCAAGTTAGCTCTCTCTGCTTCCCATTTGTGGATGGAGATGTGAGCTCGCTCTTGGCTCCCAGGTCCAGCCACCATGCCTGCCACTTGCTGTCCCTGCCATTTTGGATCCTAATCTTGTGGAATCATAAGCCTCAAATAAACCCTTACTTCTATAGGTTGCCTTGGTCATGGTGGTTTATCACAGCAATAGAAAAATAACTAATACAGATGTACTGAAGAGATGTTGGAAACATGATCCTAGTAGTGAAGGTGCATGGGACTGACACATCCCATAATGGCTTGAGAACAAAACTCAAGATCAAACTTTGTTATGAGTTATGATGGTTAGGTTGATCAACTTATTTTCAGATGAGAAAACTGAGTTCTGCAGAGCTTCTAGGACCTACTCCAGCCCCAGGGAGATAGGTGGGAGATTATCCCCAAACAGCTGTACTTCAGTTTGTGTCTTTAATTGCTACACAGCACTACCCTGTGAACTACCAATCTGTAATGAGATGGTGAGGCAGAATAAGGGTATGCATTTAGAAATATTTCTAGAAATACATGAGTCTTTTGAAACCTCAAATCTCATCCCTAGTGATACACCTCCTCCAAGGCCACACCTCCTAATCCTTCTCATCTAGTTCCACCAACTAGGGCCCAAGTATTCAATATACGAACTTCTGGGGGCATCCCCATTCAAACCATTGCAATGACTTATGGTGAGTTATAGTTACCACATTTTGGTCTCTGGCTTATGCTTTGTGAGGCAGATGGGAAAGTTCCCCATCCTCTTCACAACTTGGGAACACTGCGAAACAAATAGATGAAAAAACTCTGAGTTCAGTTCCTTTCACCTTCTCCCCAACAACTATTATTCTGCCAGGGATTTTGGTGTTTTGTTCCCATTTTGTTAATTTTTGTTTTCCTACAGAATCATTAGTTTCATCAAGACCATAGAATCTGTCATTACAGTGGAGAACACTGTATTCTGAGAACATCTTAAAGCCTGTGCTCAAGGTGACCTCCTCTTGCTCATTTGTTCCCAGTACTTGTGCTATTCTCCTGGCTCTGCCAATTTCTTAGCCAGAATTGCCAGAAATGGATTATTTTGTTTTCTTTAAGAACAACAAACTCAGATCAATCTCTTAATTTTCCTCTTTCTAACTCATTCTTTTTGATTTATTTCTCCCTCTTGGTTTTCTTTTCAGTGGTTATTTGTTAATGTCTTTCAATAGTTAATTCATTTATTTCAGTTTTTCTTATGCATAAGTTTGTTGTATGCATCTGTGATTTCTCAGAAAAATTATAGTTTTTATTTTCATGTCTCTTATGAGAGCTAGTTAAGAAAGAGTGGGCTTATTATTTTTTCAAAACTTTACCATCTGCTTTCTTTAGTTTTTTGTTTTTTTGAAAGATTGGGCCTTTGCATGGATATCTGCTTGGTTCGTTTACATCCTGTCTTTTATGTTCATATTAACTTTTATTAATTCCCATAAGCCTGGGATTTTTGCATGTTCTGCTATTTTATTTCTTTTTGAGATAAGGTCTTTGTGTGTAGCTCCAAGCTAGCTTTTAGCTCACGATCGTTCTTCTTAGCCTCCTACATACTGGACTATAAGCAGGCACTAGAGACTACTCCTGGGTCAATGCTCTGCCCATACAATGGCTCTCAGCAGTGTGCTCGTGCTGTAATTTCACAGAAGCCTGGTGCTAGGGGGCCTTGATTACAGGGGACAAAGGTCTGTGTGAGAATGAAGCCAACACAGAAGAAACCCAGCAAAGATGGAGACGTGGCAAGCCCAGCACTGAACACCAAGATGTGCTTTCCCAAATCAAAACACGGAAGACAGAAGCTGGAGGATAGCCCAGTCAGGACAGTGCTGGAGGATAGCCCAGTCAGGACAGTGCTGGAGGATAGTGTTTGAGATAGTAATTATGAATTGCATTTGTAATTACAGTACTCTGGAGGCAGAGACAGGAGAATCCCCGGGGGCTTATAGGACACTCACCCTAGCCTATGTGGTGTGTCCCAGGCCAGTTAGAAACTCCGTTTCAAGAAAGTGTGCAATTTCTGATAAGTGACAGTTGGGATTGACCTCTGACCACCATAGGCATGTAAAGCATGTGAACACATACCTGAACACATTTGCACACACATACATTAAACACCCCCAAATTATGAAAAAAATCTTTCAATAAGCAATAGTCCTTTCATTATTTTGAATGAATGGTTGAGATAATAGAATTGTAGGAAATAATGAAAATTTAAAAAATTAAAGATTAATTTTCAGGATAAATTCTAGACTATGAAACAAGAAGTCATAAGCATCTATATGATGTCAAGTAAAATTAGAAATGTATAGGACAAATTCTAAAAGATGGAAGATGTTAAAGAGTCCATTAGTAATGAACGCTAGCAAATTCTGAGACACATTCACATGCTAATTGCATTTAAAGTCTTGGTGACTCCACGAAATATATAAAGTAGATATTATTGCTCCATTTTCCAGGTATTAAAAGTTGTACCAAATCATCTGGTAATCTGCTACAGTTAGGAATAGAATCTGGGATTTATGGTTAGATGAGAATTTTTGTTTCTTCTGTAAGACTGGGTGTCTTAACTTGTTCATCTGCCTTTTTGTCTCAGTGTCTAGCACTTCTGTTGGAAATGCAGTAGACCCTCTCTTTCCAGTGGTGGTGATTTTCTTCTGGACATGACCTGTCTGGATTCCACTCAAGCTTCTGATTCCTTGTCACATGCATGGAATTCTTTTAAAGACCTGTCTTTGTGTAAAAGGAAATAAATCTGGGCCAAATGCTCACTGGTAGATTGGTCTGTTCTGCAGCTCACCTCTGTGCTATTAGACCTGAAACATGTCCTTTACTATGTTCCCCTTCCCCAGAGAACAGGAAGGGAGCAAAGAGAAAAACAAGCAAAGGCAAAATGAACTCCAGCTTCCAAGGCTCACTGCTTGTTCATTTCTTCTTGTTCTGTCAACACGGCGGCAGCTCGATGTGGGGAACACAGCCCTGTTCAGCCACTTCTGCCTTGGACATAATTAATGAGACTTAACATTTGTGCACAGAAATAGAGCAGCACTACAGCACAAAATAGCATTGGCCATCCCAGAAATGACTTTTCAAGGAGAGGGGCGTCTGCTGGTGTTCTGGTTGCAAAAAGCCAAAGATCCTTCCGAGTCTCTGAAGTACGTAAGCAAAGGGTGTAGAGATCCACTACTGGTTTGTGTGCTATTGGGAACTGAACCCAGGGCCACATGCATGCTTAAGTAAAGTCCGTCACACACAGACACACCCACATTCCCTTTGCATCAATTGTTTTCCCTTCAGGCTTCAAGATAAAATTCCCGTTGGTGCCTGTAGTTTTATGCAGCTACTGTACTTTTTGTTTTCTTCAGGCTCTTCTTGTGGGTCAATGGATGTTCATGAAGGAGAACTGGGCACAACAATTCAGCCTCCATTCTCCAAATTTTTTTAATGGAATCTTTGAAATTCCCTTTCAGGTATTAGTGCCTTATCTTAGGAATTAGTACTTTTCTACTCCGGGGGTGGCGCACAGGGCAGAGTGGGAAGATGCCTTTTCTGCTCCCTCGAGGGAGGGGAAGCATGAAGCATCTGGGGATTCAACATTTTCCTCAGTTATTATGGGAGGAGGAATGAATCAGGAGCTCACCACTTGTAACTTCTAACCTTCTCTCTAACCAAGAGAAGGGTCAGAGATCCAGCGCAGGCCTTGGATGCTCGAGTCACCCAGAGCCTGGAGAGCTGGTGCTTGTCCCTGGGCAGCAGTCTCTCAACTACTCTTTCTCCTTTGCAGGATAGTAGCCATATGAAAATCAGTATTTGGAAGATATTTGAGGATAGTGTTTGTGAGACTCTTTGCTTTAATATATAAACTTAAGATATATTGCTTTATCTAATTTTTTTCTTACTAATTAAGTGTTTTTTATAGCTTCATGTTATTTAAGTGTAAGAAGGGAAAGCTATGTTCTGTGGGAGGATATTTCCTTTAGAGATGTTGTAATAACTACCCTAAGCAAAGGAAACTAGAATTGCATGTTTTTGACAAAGCATAGTTTTCAAGTAGTTAAGAGGTAAAGGAATTTTAACAAGTGAACAGTCAATGATGTCTTAGATTTCATTCCTATGGTTTCTTTCATTTTTTGTGACATTTATAGCCATATTAATTATTTTGTAGCAAATAGCCTAAAAATACAAGAAAGCACTGTGGAAGGAAGCACTCCCAAACTTTCTGACTTACAACATTGCTCAACTCGGAACACACACACACACACACACACACACACACACACACGTGCATGCACACACACGTGCATGCTACTGCCCGCTGACTAAGGTTGGCTGATCTTAGCTATGTTCAGTTGCCCTTAGGTTCTGAAAATACAGTTGACGGCAAGTTATCTAGAATTTGTAACAGATGTGTATGTCCCAGGACACATGTTCTCATGAAAAAGGCAGGACATGTGAGGGAAAGACAATGGTACAGGCTCAATTCAAGGCTTTGCCCCTTTCAGGTCTGTTGACATTGCATTGGTTATGGCCAAGCCCAAAGTCGTGACTTAAGAACATGGGCAGAGCTGGACATGCTGTGCTCTGGCAGGGCAGATAGATGTGCTTAAGTAGGACTAATAACTGAGGAAGCAAAGACACCTCTAAGGGGTTTTCACCAAATTTCTCACGTGCATACCCTGGGAGGAAGATGTGTGATGGGACACGGTAAGAACACAAGGCCCATAATTTACCACTCTTCCTTTTCTTCTACTGGCACAGGTGCCATTTGGACAGAAACAGTTCTGGAACCACATCCTACAGGACATCTCATCTGTGAATTGTCATATTAGAAAAGCTTCTAAGATCAAATATGGTAAGCTTCCCCGCAGGGCTGCTCAATGCACAGAGTACTCAGATATACATTGAAATATCAAAAAGGATGGGATGGTATGCAAAATTCCACAAATTTATTTTGAACATGGAGTTTTACTCATTTAAACTCTTATTTTTTTTTAAAGAACATGTGAAAAGCCTAAAGTTTTACATAATTCGTTTTGGGAAATATTCTCCTAAGATGACCAGTCTCTCTCTCTTCTTAGTTCTAATGAGGGCAGCATTTGGTTAACACCCCAGTTTGGAGATACATGTTTCTAGAAAGAATCTGGAGCAGGGAAGCAGCAGACTGAGTACATCTTATCACAAGGCAGTAGCGGCATGCAATTGATGTGAGCTGGAACACTCAACTTCAATTTCTATGTCACAGCACCCAGTTACTCAAGTCTAGTCACACTCCACTGTCTTTTAGAAATCCCCTTTAAACACTTCAGAGATGTGCACATAATGAAGGATACTATAATGTTTGTGTATATCAAGATTCGTTTTTCCTAAGCCATGAAAGAATGTAGTTCTGAGGTCATTTGATCCTTACTGTTATATCAGGTGTGAATCTGGTTAGTATAGAATTAACACTCTCATCAATGGATATTTTCCTTCCTAAGATCTGTTTGTATTCACACCTTGGTTCTATGCTATGCTGAATAACACCTTTTTAAAAACATCTATGAGGCTAGGATAGTTTTGGCTCACTGGAAAATATTTTTTTTACACCTAAAATTTTTTATGGAATGCTGTAAATCTGCAAAAAAGTCATTTTAAACAGCTGAGATTTTTATGGCCACTCAGGGATAATAAAAAAGTTTGAAGAATATATTATGTTATGTAAATGAGGGGAATATATTAGTCAATATTATGACTTTAAAAAAGGAGTTTGCTCTTAAAAACAGAACAAGGGGAAATTATTCACTGCTCTTTCATGGAAAATGTCAGTGTGTTTTTGCTGATATCATCAGCCTTTTATCACTGTATTCTAAATCCAAAAGGAAGATGTTGTGCCATGTGATCTCCTGGCTGTAGGGACTCTTCATCCCTCCATGGTTCCTAATTACAGCACAGTCTTCAGAAACTATGGTTTCTGGAGAGCATCTCAGAAGTTGATCCTGAACCACTAAAGATACGTACGAGGAGATTTGGAACTTACGCAGCACTTCTCCATACCAGGTCTTTTTCACCAAATTTCAAGAGGCAGGGTGGGCAAGCTCTGGCCCCCGCCTTGTAGGTAGCAAAGCTAAACTCAGAACATCTAGTACTATTCAGGTCACACCTCCATGAACAGCAGAGGAAAAGACTCGCAAAGTCTCCTGATTTCAAGTGCAGGCTTTCCATGTCTGTACATTTCTGTCTGAAGTATTGTGTCTGCTACTGACTGAGCTGCTGAAGACTGAACACACAGTGGAGAAAGGTCCTGTCAATATTTGGGGAAAAGGTAGTGCTTTCCAAGTTGAGCATTTGGGCTGAAAAGATGCACAAAGAGCCATGGGAGAGGAGTTAAGCTCTGGAAAGGGATGGAGAGCAGCATCCACCCATCTCCACCGAGTGGGCTGTTTCAACAGTGCATGTAAACAACTTCTTCATAGGAACAAGACTTTAAAGCAGCTTGTGAAGCTCTGATGTCCCAGAGCTGGTGGTGAGTGACAACAGAAAGGGGTTTGTCCTTTTGATTCCAGGAACGTGGGAGCAGGGGATAACAAACACAGCAGTCTCCAGTCCTAGAAAGAAGAGAGCTGCACCCCCAACCAGTACCCCAGCACAGGCTCCCAAGGGGGCTCTGCACAAACGTCTTTCATTTGTGAAAGGAATGGTTAGATTGACCCAGATGAACAGGGAGTGAGGTTGGAACAGACCCAGCTTAGAAAACAAAGCTTAACAAAGAAAGACCACCCCAAAACCTGTCTGCTGCTGACTCAGCAGCCCCAGACTAAACACACCAAGGGAAAAAGTTCTGTCTTAATATTCTGGCTAACCATATGTAAGGAAAAAAGACATATGATGTGATAATTATACCCCGTTTGGAGTGAAACACAATATTATAGTAGTGAGAACAGAAATTTACTGACTACTTACATACAACATGAATTTGCCAAGCTCCTTACCTCCCTTTAATTGCATGAGACAGATATTAACAGTACTTCCAATGTACAGATAATAAGATGTAGGCTTGAGGAATTTAACTGAAATCCTCATGGTCACAAAGCTACAGCAAATAACTAACTTTGGGTCCCAACTCACAAAGCACAGAGCCCAGTGGACATACTTTTTAACCTATATTCCTTTTTTTATTAAGAAATTTTTTACTCATTTTACATACCAATCACAGATCCCCTCTTCCCTCCTTCCACCCCTCAGCCTTCCCGCCCAACAACCCCCCCCCATTCCCTCCTACAAGAAGGTGAGACTTCCCATGGGGAGTCAGCAGAGCCTGGAACATTCAGTACAGGCAGGTCCAAGCCTCTCCCCCTGCCTCAAGGCTGTGCAAGGTGTCTCCCAATAGGGTCCAGAAAGCCTGCTTTATGTACCAGGGATGGATCCTGATCCTACTGCCAAGGGCCCTTTAAGCAGATCAAGCTACACAACTGTCTCGCTTATGCAGAGGGCCTCGTCCAGTCCCGTGGAGGCTCCACAGGTGTTGGTCTAAAGTTCATGAGTTCCCACTAGTTTGATTTTTAACCTATATTCTTAATCTGTAGTCTTTCGGCCCTTGGTGCAATAGTACCTGCAACAGTACTGTCTACTGGACAGAACACGTGTGCAGTTAGAGAAGTCTGCCTCTTGTCGCCAGTGGCAATGTAAAAGGGACAAATACACAAGAGAAAAGCACTGGCTTTTCTTTCTTTTTTTGGATGGGAACTCCTTAGATCAAAATGTATCTGTTGGTTAAATACGTGGAAGACGGAATCGGCAGCGTGCATTGGTTCTGGTTGGACTTGGTCCAATCACACATACTGTGGCTCACACCGAGTGTCTCTGTCCACACAAAATCACCAGTGCAGGAATTTGAGATTCACTAGTCAGCACTGCAGAGCTTCCTTCAGCTGTGTGTGATCTCTGGTGCCATGACACTTCCCAAGATGCTCAAGGAGCAGATGCAGGCTCTTCCCTGGGCCCACTCTTCGTGAATACTTTCCTCACTAGTCTCTGAAGATGAGCAGAAGAAAATGACTGTGGAGCAGAAGGAAATCTGTACACTCCAGCACTCTCTAGTTACGAGTACACTAATTACAGGGCGTGAAGAAACCTGGAGTACAAATCAATCAAAAAACTTAGAAAAGATTTTATTTATTTTTATTTTACATGTATGAATATTTTGTCTAAATGCAGCCTGTGTACCACATGCTTGCAATGCCTGTGAGGGCCAGAAAAGGGTGTCAGATCCCTGGGGACTGGAGTGACAGTTGGTTGTGAGCCACCATGTGGGTGCTGAGAATTGAACCTGGGCCCTCTGGACAGTGCTCTTAACTGCTGAGTCATCTCTTTGGCCCATATGAATCCATTTTTGCAAACTTCCCTGACACTAACAATGTTTTTACCACTGATATCATGTGTCAGTCACCTGAAACGGTCATAGTTTGTTAAGGAATTTCTACCAATGCCTAACTTTATAAGCCAACTTTTGAAATATGATACTATGCAAAGATTTGTGGTGGATTGATACAGACAAGGCAGAAGTTCAGGTGCAGCTGTCTGTGTTTCTAGACAAGTCACAAATATCTCATATGGAATCCTCATTATGAGGATCACTTCTAGTGTTATGGAGTGCAAGGCTGGTAATCTTATGGTGAACATAAAAAGAAACCATGGTAAAATGAAACAGTAGTCAATCCCATTCCAAAAAGTACCACCCCATGTTCCTCACTAAAACACCGTCTCCACTTTGCAGAGGGCTACAGAAGTCATGTTCCTCACATATATTAGTACAGGGGTGCTTGCTCTGTTTTGGATGTTATTCATTATCCAAAGGTGTATGGGCTGGAGTTTTGGTCTCCAGTGTGGCAGTACTAAAAGACAATGGACTCTTTAGGATGAGGTTCAGTGTTGAAAAGTGAGGTTGTGGGCAGACATTGACCTCAGAAGAGCTTCACATTGGACTCATGAATAAGCCAGCTTTTGAATATGCAAGATGTTTTAATTCAAGCATGATTAACCGCTGTGCATGGCCACTTCCCTTCGGGTTTCTCTACCTACTCTGCTGCTGCCCAAGAGAAGGAATCAATGGGGACCTGGGAGTGTCCAAATCTAAGAGCCAAAGGACTTGGTTGTATCTTTTTTCAAGCACTGAGATACAGCCCCATCGGAGTTCATTATAAGCAGCAGAAAGTTGAGTGTTAAGAGTTGGGAGGCACTGATTTTCCAGTTAGAACACACTGAAGTTTTAGCTTTTAATCAATAATACAAAATGTAAATGATCCACTCTCACTTTCTTTATTAACATGCTACTAACCAATCAAAGAACCAATCAAACACACACACACACACACACACACACACACACACACACACACACGGTATATATTACATGGACAGCACATATATATTTCATGGACAGCAAAACATTATCAATTTCCTGAGGAAAAGTAGTTTTCAAGTGTTCCATTACTGTTTTTTTTTGTTTTTACTTAAAGCATGTGGTTATTATTATTCTTAACTGAGTGTTCTGTCAAGGAAAACAAGTCTTTTGGGATACAAGCTGCAAGGGGCCTGCCAAACTCAGCAACTGAAACGCACCGTATTTAGTGACAGTTGAGTTTGGAGGAATCATTATTTAGTATTAGTGTGTCTCAGATCCCGAAGTATCAGCAATGTCTGTCTCTGGGTCGCAGAATTATTTCCGTTTTTAATTTGCCCTAAAGTAAGATTCTTTTTACCAGAATTCACCGAAGAGCTCTATAGAAGGAAGGGATAAAACAAGACTCAAAGAGAGACTGGGGATGTAGTTCAGTTGTGAGGGTGCTTGTCTAGCATCAATAAAGCCCTAGGTTTGGTCCCAGGATGGTACATCCCAGGGGTGGTGGTCCATACATGTAATCTCTGAGCTCTACTGACTGGTAGAGGCATGGGAATCAGAAGTACAAGGTTTTCTAGCTATGTGGTGAGTTTGAAGCCAGCTTGATACATAAAAATCTGTCTAAAAAAAAAAGAAAGAAAAGAGGAGAAAAAGGTAAGGAAAAAGCCCCCAGAGACAGAGGCACACCTGAGAGAATCCAGTAGTTAGGAGTTAGGCAAAGGCTGGAGAGAGTGAGAAGACGAGTTAGTGAGCCCTCAGGAGCTAAGGCGGCCTATTCTCTTAAGAGAAGGAGACACCTATTGACTCTCATTGTTTCAGGGAGGGGTGGGGCCTCAGGATCCCTGAGTGAGAGGATGCTTGTTGGGAACCAGCAGGGTTTCAGAACAAGAGAAAGGAAGATGGGTCAGAGTAATGGTGTGTGTGTGTGTGTGTGTGTGTGTGTGTGTGTGTGAAAATGACCAAAATTCAGTATATATGAATGAATGTCAGAGAATGTAAAAATTGTTAAAAAGTGGAGAAACCAAGGATGAATTTTTCATGGTGAACCTGCAAAACACTGGGTGAAGCCGCCTTGGTACTCTTGGCCTGACTCGAGCTGAGGGTGCAGTGGGGAGGTGGGTGAGAACGAAGGGGTGAGAGGGGTGACTAGTGAGGTCCAGGGGCAACTTGAAGGAACCTGTTGTGAAGATTTGATGTCAAGTGTGATCTCAGGCATCATTTTGATGACTGACGGAAGAATCCATTTTAGGCAATTTCTGATATTGCCAAGGTTTTGTGTTTAAATAAACAGAGATGCCACTGGACAAATTCTGAATGAACTCTCTGATTTATGAACTTATAAGATGTGGGAAGGTCAAAAGAAAAAGCATGCCCTGAAAGCTATGAGTTCTACTTGGTGTGGGATAGCTGGGTGCAGATATACTCCGTGTACAGAAAGCTACTATGGACCCTAAATGTTTGGGAAGAAAAGCATTGAATCTTATACACTGAAGCATAGAAGCTTGGAATTTCCCTGAAAATGAGCTGTGAAAGCAAGCAGCATCAGGGGCCTTCAGGGTTCTCTTGTGGAATCCGAGAGAGCCAGAAAGACACCCAAATTGCTGCTGTAAAATGATGGGGGTGGGGAAAGGTTAGCTCCCTGTTCTGTGTTTAATAAAACCTTTGGAGCCCCGATGGCAGAATATCAAACCATTATCATGGGATTTCCAGGTTCAGGAGAGAGGGGGGAAAGGGGAGAAAGAAAGGGAGACGGAGAGGGAGAAGGATAGGAACACAGAAGCTAGCAGATGCCTGACACTGACCAGGCAAACAACTTTAAAATAGATGTGTCTTCTTACCCAAGTTAAAAATACCATATGACTTGTTTATATTAGATTAGCTGCTTGTGCTTCATAGTCAGCCGGACCAGAATTTCCATGGCCACTCCCTTCCCATGCCAAGTGCCTGGTTGTTTGTGAAGGCTGGAGGGTGAGGGGGAATTCATTGGTCTCCAGCTGATGCAGATGAATTAAAATGGCTTAGGTAATGCTATCCTATTCTGACTCCATGATGTGTTTGCCTAGACAATTCTCAACCCTTGACTCCATTTTCCCCAGTGATCACATCTGCCTTGGTAACGTATTTGCGATTTCCAAGGCCTTCATTCTGGTCTACATGTATTAACCAAAATAATTGGCAAGTTATACCTAAAATAACTGCTATCCTCTGCCACGAATGAATGTTTCAAGGTTACTCTAACCCTCATCAAACTTTGATGTATCTGTGGGTTTGGCCTTTAAAACACTCCATGGAGACATAGAACCATTTGGGAGAATAATGAGTCACTTTCTGGTCTGCACACCAGCTCTAGGCAATAGCCACCCAAACAAATATGAAGCCACAGAGCAAATGGAGGCTGTGGCTGAACTTTTGAAGAGGAAAACTGGAGAGAGATGAAAGTGGATTTTAACCAGCAGGAGTCAATGTGATAAAATTCTTGTCTTAAAAAGGAGTACAGAGCAGCCGCGATGAAGACAGACCCATTTGAGAAAAAGAAGTTTCAAAACATGCTGGGATTAAGAAAAGGAAGCACAGACTTCTACCCCCAAACTGCTTACGAAGCCACCAGAAAGAGAAAAGGTATTCAGAGTCATGACAAGCTGGCGGAACACACAGACTTCTGGACATGACACAGCTGTTATGCACACCAATGCACAGCACCCGTGGTTACCTGTGCAAAACAGTACACAGTCAATCAAAATCCAGCACAGAGACACTGCTGTTGGCTGTTGATGGTTGCTCTTCTTTTGGGACCCAGCCATGAGTAGGCTGTCCATGCCCCAGTGTATAGAAAAACACCCATTCACATATGGGCAGCATTAATTGGACCCAGGGGGTTATTAATAACAACAGAAAAAGGAGAAAGGGAGAACACAAAATTGGAAGGGTGACGGGGGCACTAGGGGGTGTTGGAGGGAGGTGTGTGGTAGATGGATGTAATCACAATACATTGTATAAATGTGTGAACACATCACAAAATAAATAAAATGTTATTAAAAATAGATAAGCTAAAAATTTAAGAGCCAGGTTAAAAAATTTCCAGATGGTTGCATCCTTGTCTTTGGGCAAGTTTAAGAGGAAGGGAAAGCTAGTATTTACCCCTTAAGCACAATGTCAAGATTTAAGTTCATAGAGATGCAGCGTCTTATGAATATGATATTGTTATTCTTGAATACTAAGTGGATTTGAATGCAGCTGTTTGGGGGATTTCATTAAATGTATTTTTGATTTATGAAGATGAACATATTACTTCTTTCTTTTTAAATGTGGTAGATTATGAGTAGAATATCATTTGACGAAACATATTCTGCTATGACTGTGGGAAGTCTTCTAGGAATCCACCAGTTCCAGTTATCTCTTTGGTGGGTGTCCCCATAGCACTGTGGACCAGGTCCACCTCAATACCCCAGGGCCTGAACAAGAACAGAAATGAAAGCCTACATTACATATTTCTAAATATTTTAAAACTATAAATCAAATAAAGCATTAAATAAAACACGTTCCACTCTCTTACCTTGACATATATACCCTCAAAACCACCTGGAAAACTAGGTTCACATTAGAATTCTCAGAACACCGAGTTCTCTGCAGAAGCAGGACCAAGAACAGCGCTCTCCAGGCCATGCCAACATCCTGCAGCCATGCATCCTTTTCTGTCCATTTCTGACTCCACCAGGCATGTCTAACTGTGGTCCCCACATGGCATACGTCCCAGGACAGTGATGATGAGGCCAATGTATTTGTAGACGACAGCATCAAAACATGGGCATGCCTGAGTCTGTAACTTCAACAACAGGTTTCTTTGTTATGTTTACAGCCAATCAGTGACAGGGGCTACCCAGGCAAAACCTATTTAAGATCCTGTCTCCTGTCACCTGCAGGTATGGACCCAGGCAGCAAAGTCCGTGTTCAGGAGAGTGGGACTGGAGAAGCCTGTCTTGGATCTAAAAGTTAGTCTGAGCAGCTTGAATAGAGAGTTCCTGCATCCAAGGCCTCAGAGGTGGATCTAGTGGGGTCCTCTCACATCCTCCCCGACCCTGCCTGGTAAAGAGGGTCACAGCCCAGAGGCTGGGGCCAGAGAGGTGTTCTTTGAAACCTGAAGCCAACACCAAGGGAAGATTGTGCCTGGGCCTATAGGAAGCAATGCTGCTAGTGTCCAATGGTAACTTAGTCACTGAAAAAGATACTTACACTTTTCCTGGTCTATTTACTTGTGTGTGTGTGTGCTCATGGAGGTCAGAGAACAACTTACAGCAGTGAGTTCTCTCCTGCCATGTGGATTCTGGAGATCAGGCTCGGCCGTAAGCACGTTTGTTACCTGCTGAGCAGTTTCACCAGTGCCCGCCACTTGGTTTTACTTCTTTCCTTTTAGGCTTTATATCCACATCTGCCCTGCTCACCCCATCATTACCTCCTAGCACAGTGTCTGGCAGCTGATACTGGTATTTTTGGGATTAAAGAAATGATAGTCATTTTAAAACTGGCCTTCATCTTTTGAAATTTTTTTAATTAAAAAAAACCCTTTTCATACAATATATTCTGATAAGGGTTTCTCCTCCCTCACCACCTCCCAGATCCTCCCCACCTCCCCAACCACCCGACTCTTCCATGCTAGAAGTCACCAGGGGAACAGTGGCCATGGAAGCTGGTGTGACATCTTCATGGCAGGGAGTATAAGCAGAGGACAGAACACCTCTCGAGTCAAAACTGTTGAGGATGGACAGATCACTCTGGGATGAGGTCATTTCTCTTCAGGCTTCATGACACATTGTTGGAGATGGTACTTTGGAAAGTAGATGCATGCTTGGAACATGTTTTGAGATGATCTCTTTCTTGTGACCAAGTAAGAGATGAGTTTTCCAGAGAAGATCAGTGAGAAGACATGTGGCTCCACTCATGTCTAGAACATCTGGTTGGACATCGGGGAAGAAGCTGCTTTGAGAGTCATAGTTCTCTTCAGTTGTGAGTGGAAAGTAGAGGACTCAGACGTGAAAAGCAGGAGCCACGGTGGCACTGTCCTGCTCCAGAGGGACAGAGCCACATCAGATGGCCTGTCCCAGTCTGTCTCAGCATACAATTGCGGTGTTCTTATCTGTGGATAGCTGAGGAAATTAGTCCCTACAAGGAAGTGTCAGGAAGTAGCCAGGAGGGAGTGACTCTGGGGAGTTAACAGCTGAGATGAGGCATGATTGCCCATATCAGTGACAGCTGTCAGGAACACATGGCTAAGAGCACACTAGATTTTTCCAGAAAACAAGCTGGTGACGTCTCTGAAAGGAGTGTCTGTGACTTGAGGGACCTGCGGGAGCAGCAGTGACAGTTTGTATCAGGACTATGAAAGGTGAGAGTGCAGTGGCAGCTAGGGGAATATCATGATGAACCGGCATGGGATGTGACCCTAGAAAGGTCCCTGGTGACAAGCGAGAGGGAGGGGTTGAGACACTGGCGGGGTGAAGGAGAGGCGTGGGTACAGTGTGAAGAGGGTACAGTGTGAAGAGCTGCTCCTCCTGGACTCAGCCTGCACTGCTCTCTGTAAAGGAAAGGCTCAGAGCGCCAGACTTCAGTGTGGCTTGGAGCTTTCTAACTTGACCAGCTCAAAGCTTAGGGATAGTGATCACACACTTCTCCCTTTTCAACTGGCTACTGGCTGCTAAGAAGCCCGATATTGATAGGTGCTGTACTCTTTCAAAGACAATTCTGAAGCAAGAATAAAGCACAGGGGACGAAGTCCAGACAGGGTGGGAGAAGCCTTACGTTTGTGACTGCTGCTTCTACGCCCTGTGGAATCACTTTCAGATCACAAACACGGCCACGTGGGTGTGGTCCCATCTTTTCTTTGGAAATGTGAAAATCGAGGCTCAGAGTTTCTGAGCTCAGATGGGATGGATGCAGGTTGAAAACCTAGGCTTGCTGACTGCATTCCCTAACGCAGTCACTGAGCAGCTGCTGTTCTTCATCGTCAAGGGAAGCTGGGGTTTCTCACACGCCCTGGCAACCCTTCAGAGCTTCACTCATCAGTACATTCATAATGATGAGTTTAGCATAACATAATCATCTATTATTGATCAAGGATATTGATCAAAGTGGGGATGGTGCTTTCTCTCATTTTTGGAATCATTAACAGCACCACAGACTGAGTGGTAAGATTGTAGGCAGTCACTGTGTCTGTACAGTATACAGAATTTAAGTGGCTTCTGAATAGATCTGTTCTCTGAGCCAATGCTGTCTTTGGCCTGGTAGCTTTAATGCTGGACTCAGGATCATTACGTGGGAGGACACTGGCAACTTTCCCCATATCTTAGTGCTTCTGAACAAAATGGTATGAACCTGTTACCATTGCTTCTGCACAAATGGTTAGAATGTCTTCCATTTGATTCTTTTTTATTCTGACCTAGCTCCTTTTATTATTAGATTGTTTTGATGAAGTTTTGTTATGTTTCAGGTTTTTATTTCTTTATTTGTATGTGTATTCGTGTGTCTGTTTACATGTGGAACCCAGAGGCTGACATTATCTTCCCTGGTCATTCTCCAATTTATTTATTGGAGCAGGGTCTCTCACTGCCTCTTGAAACTCTTAGCTACGTAGCTTGCTCTGGGGAAATTCCTGTTTCTGCCTCTCAATGGTGAGAAATACAGGTGGCTGTCAAGCTTGCCCAGATTTTACAATCTTCTAGGACATGAACTCTGCTCTTGGTGATGCAGGTGAGTTCTTTATCCACTGAGCTATCTCTCTCACCTCCTCCCATGTTTTTAAAGATAGAGTTTTCTATGTAGCCCAGGCTGGACTTGAACTCATGATCCTATGTGTGTATTCCCTGAGCACTGCCATTACATCATTTTTATTTTCCTAATAAGAATACACCAGTGGAACAAAGTGGGCTTCGTCATGACAGTTCCCTGCATGTGTATGATGTAGTTTGTCACATTACTTTTCTGTGACCGTCTTTTCTCTTCTCCCACGAGGCGTCCTTTCTGACCTGGACCAGCAAGTCATTCTTCAGTGACAGAGTCCCAAGAAGGAAGGTCCAAGGAATCAGGGATAAAGATGATAGAACAGGTGGGCTCAGGAAGTTTTGTACAAGTGATGTCTTAAGCCAGGCAGGCTTCTTAAAGAGTTCAGCATCTTTAAGAAGGGGAATGCAGAAGGGGAGCACAGACTATCTCAAGAACACTGTATAAACAGCGGCGATGGGATGGGGTGACTTTGCGGGCATACTAGCTCGGTCAAGCTATGTTCCTTCTCCATACACCAGGGACTCAGGGAAGGCTTGAGTCAGTCCAGCCCTCAACACCTTTCCTCTCCTCAAGCAGTCTCCCTTCTGCTTTTAGCCCCCTTTAAAAAATCTAGGTCCCCTATATGAGGGACACAAATGACGATAGTTTTTCAGAGCTTAGCTCCTGCAAGCCTAGCCCTTGAGAGGATCTTATCCACTGCAGACACCACTTCCTCCTCAGTGGGTTTAAATTTACTCTGCAGAAACAAATTTGCTGATTTTCTCTTCTTAGTGACATTTCACATTAAAGTAACATCAGCACCTGATTTTCATTGATAATTGCCTGTCTCTGTCAGGGGATTAATGAGAAACTTGTTAGTGTTTGTTTCTTTATCACAAACACAGGTCAAGTCGCCTTTTGCATTAATCTTTTGTTTATTAAATTAGCCACAGAGTCAACATGTTTTCATAGAGACAGTAGAGCAATAAAAGAACATAACAGTATTTTTTTTCTCGACACTGAAAAATGATTAAACTGTATAAATGCTTAATGTATAAGTGGTTAAAATGTGTAAAGAAAGAGAGGTTGAGTTAAACAAATAATGAAACTGAGAAAATTGTCTCTAAAAAAATCAAAATCAACTATAGACTAGGTTATTAGACACAAGGATGATGTAACCTCCCATAGGTCTTTCATATTTTCCCTTGCCTTCCTCACAAGGCAGCAGCTACTTTCCACTCTGGACTGGCTCTCCATGGGTGGTATGTGGTGAACAAGCGTGGAGAGATAAGCAGCACCTCCCTGGGACAGTCAAAGTGGGCACACTTACCATGTGTCCTACTTCCCTTCTGTTGTTGAGGTGAAACACCCTGGCCAAGAGGAGCTTAGGCCAGGAAATGGTTTATTTGGCTTACACTTCCAAGTCACAGTCCCTCATTGAGGGAACTCAAGGCAGGAACTTAGGTGCTTCCTTGTACAGTCCAGGCACACCTTCTTAGGGAATGGTACCACCTAAAGAAAACTGGGCCAATTGATCCTCAAGACAATCTCCCAGAGACATACTGGGTCAATCTGGCCTAGGCAGTTCCTGAATCAAGGCTTTCCTCTCAGGTGACACTACACTGTGTCAAGCTGACTGTTTTAGCAAGGCACCATCCACTGTAAAATCTTCCACGTCCAGGCTTAAGGTTCATCTCAACTACAGTCCACTCACTGTGTGTGCAGGCGTCAGTGAGCCCCACCTACATCACCATCATGGGGTTTAGAGATATGGTCTCTGATATAAAAGAGTAGACGCTCTCCACTGCTTGCCATGCCTTTGCCTATGACCAGAAGTCTTGTGGCTTTTCCTCCCATTCACAACCTCTGGCTAGGTCTTCTTAGCTAGCAAGTAAAGCACTGTTTCATAACTTCTCTGTTCTTAAGGAGCCAGTAACTAGCAAAGAAGCAGTGTAACATGCACACAAGGTATGGTGAGTGGAATCATGACTTACCAAAGACATCTTCACCTTATTCTCTGTGGCCTGTAACTTTTACACAGTGTGGCAAAGGGAACCACAGGGCCAGGTGGAATCAGGCTGCCAATCACCTGACGTGATGATTAGGAAGGCAGCCTCCCTAGGCTTGTGAGTGGTCTCACTACAGATCATAGGGTTGGAGAGTCAGTGCCAAAGCCAGGAAGAGAATTGAAGATGATGCACTGATGGCTTTGAGGAGAGAGGAAGGATCCTGGAGCTGAGGACCACACTGGGCTCCAGAACCTCGAAAAAGCAAGGAACAGATTCCCTCCTCGAGCTGACATAGTGTGCAAAGACATTGACGTTAGTCCAGAGACTCGAATTGTGCTAGAAGATAAGAGATCATGGTGTTTGATCTGCTATGTTCAGATATTACTGCAACAGCCATAGAAAGGCAAATGCAGAGTGCAGATCTGAGCATCTTGGAATGGGAAAGCCTGTAGCTAGAGTTTTTTTCTCCGGGTCCCGCCAAGCCCCAGCAGTCCTGTAGCCCACTTATAAAATAAACATACAGACTGTTATATTATTTAAAGTGTTCGGCCATTAGCTCAGGCCTACCATTGTCTAGCTCTTACTCTTATACTCAGCCCATTTCTGTTAATCTATATGTCACCACATGTTCCGTGGCTTTACCTGCTGCCTTTACATGCTGCTCCCTGGACGGCAGGCTGGCGTCTCCTCCAGACTTCCACCTCCCAGCCTCTCCTCCCTGTTTGTCCCGCCTATCCTATACTTCCTGCCTGGCTACTGGCCAAGCAGCGTTTTATTTATTCACAACATATAGGGCATCCCACAGCAAAGGCCTTGTTGCTGATTTCCATATCACATATATCTTAAGACTCTCCCTTAGGTATCAGCTCAAATGTGTTCCTTCAAATGAAGGCAATGCCTATCCTCATCTTCCCTTGTCTCATCTGAGGGATGCCGGACCTCTGAGCTGGTCCCTGCCCTTTGCTGCTGTCCTTTATCATTGTACTATACTTTCCTACTGTAGGGATTTCCATAATCACAATTCAAATTAAGTTTTGTTATTTGTATGCATCTGAAACAGTGTGTTTGTGTGTGTGTGTGTGTGTGTGTGTGTGTGTGTGTGTGTGTGTGTGTGTGCTTGAGATTTACAGGCATTCTTTTTTGGTAAGATTTATACTGTCTTAATTCTAAGATTATGTTCTTACATTTTAAATTTAGAATGTCCTTTAAATGAAATGATGTTGCTAGAATATAGTGGTCTTTCTTATTTTTTTCTTTTTCAAACATCTTATTTTTTCCCAATAAAATGTTAGCAGTCTGACTTTATTTCTAAACATAGCAGTGATTGCTTATATCTCAGTGCACGGAACAGAATTAGTAGATCCCTTGGGCTCACTGGTTAGCTAGCCCAGGAAAACCAGTGAAGTCTATGGCAAGTGAAAGAGCCTATCTCAAAAAGCAAGGTTCAAAGTCATTGAAGAAGACACCTGAGGGGTCAACCTCTGCCATCTACAGGCACATACATTGGTGAGTACACCTCTGAACACACACACACACACACACACACACACACACACACACACACACACGTAAAAAATTGGAAACCTTAGTTCCAGATGCTTGCAAATGTTGTTTATTCATAGCATCTTCTTCTTCTTTTACTGAAACACACATCACATTTATTTTTATTGCATTTTTAAATTTCTGAACTGTATTCCTCATAAGAGAGAGAATAGGACTGCTTTAGATTATATTCCAGCCTAACACAGTTCCTGACATGGGACAGATATACAATGTAATTTTGAATTAATGGCAATGATTATGAAATATACATATAATAATATTACAAGGATTAACATCTCACTTATTATGCCAACACCCCAATATGCATAAGATAAATTGCCAGAGGTTACACACTGGAGACAAAAGCAGAACTATTTGCTTTCGGATATTGCATGCTCCTAAAATTAAATTCTGCTCTAAATAGGCAATCTCAAATGATGCAGCTGTACTCTTTGCCAGTATCTGGCTAGCAAAATCCTTCCATTTCTTAGTAGCAAAAAAGAAAAAAAAAACACTTTTAAAAATCTATCCATCCATCCATCCATCCATCCATCCATTCATCCATCCATCCACCTATCTTAATTAGTAAATGGGAGCTAGCTAACTAAACCCTGTTTCTTCCCATTTCAGGCCCGGTAAGCATAGAATGCCACGTTTTGCTCATTTGAGTTCTGGGGATCACAGAAGAGGCTTTCCGACACTCTGTGGTCCTCTTTCCTATGTTTCTCTCTCTGCCCTGTCCTTTCTTATTCAAGTCCTGCTTGGTTTGTGCTCTCTCAGCTCTCCTTCCATTATGTTTCATTGTGTTGTAAACCACCAGAAGTACGTTTCTGAGAGGAACTCAAGCTCTGTCTGGATCCTCACCGCTGAGCTGAGACCCACGTTCCCGTGTTTTCCTGACTGTAGTCTGTTCTCCACGCTCTGTTTGATTTCTCTCACTATAAGAACAGCAGCCAAGGGTCATGCTTTTTCTGTGTGGTTTGCCTAGGGACTAGGTAAATTGATCACACATGTTTAAACCGAAATCCACCCTTTGGATAGTATATTCTCTATATGATGCTTTAAAAATAGAGGTAATTGGGAATTAAAGGCAAATTTCATGCATGTAGTTATAATTCTTTGGGAAGTGATCATTAAAATAGACATATATTCCCCAGCAGGAATATATGTTAGAATGCACAGACATGATTTTTCTATGAAATAACACTAGATAAAGCAGAACAGTATCTGGGGCAAAAATGCTTTGAGCCAGGCGGTGGTGGTGCATACCTTTAATCCCAGCACTCAGGATGCAGAAGCAGGTGGATCTCTGTGAGTTCGAGGCCAGCCTGACCTACAGAGTGAGTTCCAGGACAGCCAGGGCTGCACAGAGAAACCCTGTCTCAAAAAAAAACCCAAAAAACAAAGAAACAAACCAACAACAACAACAACAACAAAAACCCTCAAAACCAACCACAACAAACAAACAAACAAACACCCTCTCACCAAAAATGATGCTTTGAAGGGCCTTCAGTGAATGTCTCTTTACTTTCAGTTGCACCTGGAGAGTAACCTGCTCTATCAGCTCGTAGATGGATACAGAGTGTGAGGTGCCGTGAGTCCTCTTTTCCTGTCAAGCTCATTTTCCCCAGGATTGAAGTGGGGGTGGGGAGCAAGGAGGAAGTCACAGGAGTGTCTCATTGGCTTCAAAAACCTTTCTTTTTTTCCTCCCCAAATGTATTGAGCTCATAGCAACCAGCTGCGGGTATCTGTCCAGGTTCATATGTGTCCGTTCTGCGGCACCAGCTGGGCCATGTGGAAAATGTTTAACCCATTACCTAGGGTTCAACACAAGATTTTATTGGCAGCATGGCTTCTGATAGACAGAAAGTGCCACCAAGCAGTTAGATGCTGCCCTTTCTGAACCAGTAGGCACAGGTTCAAACTTCAGCTCTGCTGCTTGCTAAGAATACTACTTTGATGACTCGGCGCTTTTTCCTCCCTCATCTGTAAGAGGTGAGTCATCATCCCAGCGTCTTCGGGTTGTATCAAGGGAGGTCAGTAAGTCAAGTGCTGCCACACACTAACTGTTACACTCTGTTGTGTTTTATTGTTCGTGTGCTTAAGCCATTGGGTGGTTAGTGACTTATGCACATGAACAACAAAACAAAACAGAATGAAAACCACACTTCAAAACATTCAGATAAAAACAATTTTAAGCAAATAACTAGCTGTTAAATTTACTCTAGGTATGAAAGTGAAGTAAAAGTTTCTTTTTTCTCTTTTCTTGTAGGGATGAAGAATAAACATGGTAATTTAAAAATTGACCCATCTATCTGTCATCCAGTTGTAAACTTCATGTTCTTATAGTATTACTAGAGGCAATTCAAAGCCAACATTTGGCACTGGTCTGCTGATATCATGGAAGAAAAACATCCTTTCTATCAATCATTACCATTACTTGGAAAGAATCCTGAGACAGAAATCATGTTTGGCTGAGTCATTATTGATTGACATTTTTATGTCCTTTGTTCTAGAGAAATCAATGATTTATACAAGATACTAATTGAGATATAACAGTTTCCACAAAATTGATCAGGAACAATCACTCACAATTAGTACAGCTGTAGCACCAACCCTATTCCAGGGGAATACAGTCTGGATAGTAACTTCCACTCTATTTTTCCTCTAAGAATTTCTCCAGGAGAAAAGGCAACACTGCATTTGATACATTAAAAATAACATCACATCGAAGACATTCTAATCTTAAATATTAATACTCAAATCACCAAAGCAGCCTTTGTAGATTTTATAATCTCTTAATATAAGAGAAATAATGCTTTTTTGTTTGAACCTTACTAATAATAAAGTGTGTTCGAATTTTTATAGACAGTTTTAAAACAAATGTTATTGTTTAACTGCTATCCCATTTCTTGAAAATATGGACAGGCACTTCATTGTAGAGACAGTTACCTCCTCGCATAACCAGTGGGTGCTCCGGTCAGCACTGCTCTTGCTAAAGGACAGTAATTGGGTTCTAATGCAAGCTTATAACTGAACACAAATTAGAAGAGGAAGCAAAGTGGTTTTCAACTACTCTACAGAGCATTATATAGAGCAAAATGTATTTGCCTGCAAAGGGCTTTTCCAGCTTGTGCCCAACTTAAATCCCCTCCTAAGGCACTAGGGAGCTGGAGTGTAATAACAGAACTGGGACAGAAACATGCGAAAAAGGAGAGGAAAACGATCCCAGCAAATGCACAGCTGTTCAAGTCATACATCTGCCTTACAGATTTTTTAAGCTATGATTTTGGAAAGATAAAATGTGGCAACATGATGGTTTGTTGAGAATAAAGAGACAGGCTTGCTCATGTGGGGCTGACGGGGGAGCAATGTGGCATGTTTATTAACATTACAAAAATGCGTAAATTCTTGGGCTCAAACTCCAGGAATGTAACCTGCACATGCCTGCATCCTCGCACAATGGCTCACATCGAAGCTTGTTTTCTGTAGCACTGGACGTCTACGTGCAAGTCACTGCAAGCGCCATAGGTGGTCATCAAGGCTGATGTACGTCCTTAAAATAGTGAAATGCTATGCAATCATAAAAAGAAGGAACATGTGAGTTCTGATATAAAAGGGTCTTTATCATTTAGCATACTGCCATCTTGTTTATATTTATGGATTAAAATTTAACAATGGTTGCCTCTTTGGAAAGAAAGTTGGTGTCTAGAGGATAGGATATGCAGTTTCTCCCTCTTTAACTTTGTGAGTATACTGCTATTCAAAAAAATGAACAATTTAAAATATATAAAACAGAAGGAGTGTGCCACAGCACACCTCAGCCTTGGACTAGTCACATTGTGTATGGGTGAGCCTATAATTTACGAAGTATCCCTCTGTTCTTGGTCCTGGCGCTAGGATGTGCTTAGAGGTCAAAATATATATCACAGGCACCAACAGCTCTCTCAAACTTCATCCAGGCTATCTGGGATTCATTTCCTTCCTTCCTTCCTTCCTTCCTTCTTCCTTCCTTCTCTCCCTCCCCCCTCCCTCCCTCCCTCTCTCTCTTTCTCTGTCTATCTGTCTTTCTCTCTTTCTTTCTTTCAATTCCCTATTTGACAGCCTAAACTAACAAGGGCCATTGATAACAACACTGTGACTTCTCAAATTGACATTTTCATGTGGAAGACTGCTATCCAAATTCTCCGACATAGCAGAACTCTGACCAAAAGCACATAGCCATCCAGCACCCACTTTCAAATGCATTCTCGGTGCTGATGCCACGAAAGCTGAAAGGTTCACACAGTGCCTCGGTCTTAAGGCGTCTGTGGGGAGGACTCTCCGTGGAGGTCAGAATTGCTGAGCAGAGGCCTGGGTGTCAGCCAAGGAGTCCTGTAGTGGAAGATGACATGTGCTCTGGGTGAAGATGACATGTGCTCTGGATGTGAAGATGACATGTGCTCTGGGTGAAGATGACATGTGCTCTGGGTGAAGATGACATGTGCTCTGGGTGAAGATGACATGTGCTCTGGGTGTGAAGATGACATGTGCTCTGGGTGTGAAGATGACATGTGCTCTGGGTGAAGATGACATGTGCTCTGGGTGAAGATGACATGTGCTCTGGGTGAAGATGACATGTGCTCTGTGTGAAGATGACATGTGCTCTGGATGTGAAGATGACATGTGCTCTGGGTGAAGATGACATGTGCTCTGGGTGTGAAGATGACATGTGCTCTGGGTGTGAAGATGACATGTGCTCTGGGTGTGAAGATGACATGTGCTCTGGGTGTAAAGATGACATGTGCTCTGGGTGTGAAGATGACATGTGCTCTGGGTGTGAAGATGACATGTGCTCTGGGTGTGAAGATGACATGTGCTCTGGGTGAAGATGACATGTGCTCTGGGTGAAGATGACATGTGCTCTGGGTGTGAAGATGACATGTGCTCTGGGTGTGAAGATGACATGTGCTCTGGGTGAAGATGACATGTGCTCTGGGTGAAGATGACATGTGCTCTGGGTGAAGATGACATGTGCTCTGGGTGTGAACAGCACAACAGCTCAAACACTTCCTTTGCTCTCCTTTGGCCAAAGTAAATAAATGCTAAGTCAGTTCACTCTGCATTTGATGTTGATATCAAGGATGCACTACTTTAAATTGATTTAAATATATTTTATTTTGTTTTGTGCACTGCTAAAATAAAATTGGAGGCCAGGAAATGATTAAAATGAAAAACAATCAACTGGTGTGAAATTTCCCATTACTGATATTCACACCTTCTGAAGACGTCAGAGAATGGGAATATTGATTATTAAATTTTTCATCATTCTGCTTGGTATTTAAAAACATTTCTGGATTGATTAAAGCTTCCCATGCCAACAAATTATTACGCCGATCTGGAAACCAGCTCTCTAGGAATCAGCCACAGCAAGCTGTAATACAAGACACAGCACGTGACCATCTGACACACGCTTGCACACACATGCACACACAGTGTATTACTAAGGCCCACAGAGAGTCCTCACTACAGACAATTTAAGGTAACTTGTTGAGAACTCTAGGTGAAAAGGGCAGTTCATTTAGTAAAATGCTGTGCTCACTAGTATATGCATGGATACATTTCTCTGGAGTCATCAGAAACAATTATTCAGTAATATTTCAAATATCAAAACAAGAGAAAAATCCAATAACTATAAATGAACATGTCAAAACACACAAACAGCCTTGGGGACTAACTTTAAAGGTGTGTTATAAGAGCAGTTTCTCACTGGAACCGTTGGGGCAGCTCTAGTAACTGTTACTGTTTTCCCATCAGTGTCCATGCAGGAGCAAAGGAGGCAGAGGCCAAGGGACAGAAGGGAGGCACCACCCATCCACAGCGCTGCCTGTGGAAGCCACTTTCCCTTTGGACTGGACTTCCTGAGGTTTCCAAGCCCATTTCTGCACAAGGGGAGTACAGTGACATCTACTTGGGATAGACCATCAGCTAGTTAAAATTGCAGGAGAGAGTCCTTCCTCCTTCTTTTTGTCCAAAAGGGAATCCCACTCCTTCACAGCACCCCACCTGATCCCACTCCAGTTGTGTTGTGTGGCTTCCCTAACCCTTCACTGCTTGTGAGATGGTGGCCATTATGCATGTGGCCTGTCTTCAACAGACCGCCCATACACCTGCACCAAAAGGCTGAATATTCTCTCCACTTCCTTAAATTCAAGCTAGAATGTGTGTGATTGCCGTGTCCTTGATGGACACTGTGCAGCTTGTTCCTTGTCCTTCCCTCAGATACACATGGTGGCAGAATGTCATGCAAGGGCCACAGTCTCATCTTACCATTGTACAGACTCCTGGTACTACCCCCCTCCCCCCTCCCATTTGCCGTTCACTATAGCTTGACTCCAGGGCTGTGGTTCCTCTGCTCTTTTCTCCACATCACCCTTGGTGAGTGTACTTTTCCAGTTCCCTCTCATTTTATCACTGAAACTCTCCTGACTGCTCTTCTCTACCCTTTCTACCCAGTCCAGAGCTACAGTCGGCCATCTTTACATCACTGCTCCTGGTCCACCACAGCCTGCAGTCGGCCACCTTCACATCCCTGCTCCTGGTCCACCACAGCCTGCAGTCAGCCACCTTCACATCCCTGCTCCTCATCCACCAGAGCAGTTCTGCCTGGCTCACCCTTTTCTTCACAACATCAAGTCTGAATCAATCAAAACTTTAGAGCATGACATGGTAGTGCAAGCATGTTGTCTGAGCACTTGAGTTGTGGAGGAGGGAGAATCAGGAGTTTATAGTGAGATGGAGGCCAGCCTGGGCTACATCAATCTGGATTTGAAAAACAAACAGAAATTTAAGGTTCCTACAGGCACACTGAGAAAAATCACCTAACTACAGTTGTTGATAGTCTGGATTCATAGTCTAGCACCCTAGAGGATCTAGACTCTCTCCTTGTCCCTGTTCAATCAGTAACTACAGTTGTTGGTAGTGTAGATTCATAGTCTAGCACCTTAGAGAGGACCTAGACTCTCCCCTTGTCCCTGTTCAATCACTAACTACAGTTATTGGTAGTCTAGATTCATGGTCTAGCACCCTAGAGAGGACCTAGACTCTCACCTTGTCCCTGTTCAGTCCATTTAATGTATCAACACAGCTTGTTCATTGTGTGAATTCAAGTCTGAAATTTCTCAGCTGCCCTCAACTCAATAAAAATGTCTGAGCTGGGCTGGGGAAACAGTTCAGTTTGCAGGGTGTTGCACTGAATGCACCAAGACCTGGGTTCTAGCCCTAGCACCAATTACAGGAAGATTTTAGTTTTTCTCTTTCTCTCCTCTGTCTCTCTGTCTCTGTCTCTGTCTCTGTCTCTGTCTCTCTCTCTCTCTCTCTGTGTCTCTCTCACATACACACACACACACACACACACACACACACACACACTTTAGTTAAAAATTCTTTCAACTTGCCTTCCACCCTTAGCTGATTCTCACCCTTTCACTTCCTGTTGGGTGTGGGGCATACATGGGCTGCAAAGAGGGTGCCGAAAGAAATTCAGATAAATAGAGCTTAAGCTTTAAGCTGTTTGTGCAGAGAGTGGATACAAATGTTACCAGAGGAAGTTAGTTTAAGCTGTTTGTGCAGAGAATAGACACAAAGGATGGCTAAGAGGAAGTTAGCTTGGGTTGTTTGTATGGAGATTAAAGACAAATAGTGAGAAAGGAAGTTAGTTCAAGTTATTTATGCTAAGATAAGATACTAAAAAACAGGAGATGATGTCAGGACATAAACAACTTGTAAATAGGGTGACCTTTAAAATGATTGGTTGGTTCCTTCACCCCCTCCTAGGGTTCTGAGGTTTTCTGGTATAAAAGAGGCTTACTGCCTAACAATAAAGGAGTTCTTGCTTGACTTGACTCCCCTCTGCTGCTTCTGATTGTCTCCCAGTAAGAGGGAGGCTGGGGAATGGGCAAGCAGCGGGCACTTGCCTTTCCTGGGTTGCAGGCCACCTCTTCACAGGTGACCTAAGTTCCCTGTGGAGCAGGTCCCCAAGGTTGGGCATCTTACACTTTTTATTTTCATACTTGCTAATTACGTTTAGTGCTCAAACACTAGACATTTGAAACTAAGTTAAAGACAGCTCATTCCTCCATCTCCCCTGGGCTTCTACTGTGGCTCTCATTTCCTTCTAGGTGAACGTGTTGGACACTGGGCCCCTTCCTTTCCGTCTCTGCACTGGAAGTTGGCTTTGTTCAGAGAGGCTGTCCTACAAGCAGAGTTTGCCATTGACTACAAGCAAGAAAACCAGCTTTTGTTTCCTGGTAGTTTCTTCTTTTAATGGAGGTCACTGAGATTGCATCATATTCTCAGCCATGGAACCAGTGCTCAAACACAGCCAATATGGGAAGCGACAAGATAAAAGTCAGGCTTGCTCGTTTTTGATCTTTATTCTAAATCTATGGTTAATCTAATATTTCAGGTTCATATCCAGGCTTTTAAAAATAGTATGGCAAGATTTATTTTTGAGGAAGAAGGCTTCTTAGTTCTGTTAGCGGTGACTAGTAAAACATACTCTCTTTAAAGCTCTCATCAGACAAATAAGCTATTCTTAGTCTTAATTCCGCTGTTAGGAATTTGGTAGGTAGCTGCTTTCCTGGTCTTTGACAAGTGGACCACTTGTAGTTCCCTGTTACTACTGAATTTAATCTTCTAATTTCTTAATTTGGACGCCATCCCCTTCTCAACTATGATCTTCAGGATTCTGTTGTTGTCTTTTTCTGGTGTTTCAGGAGGCACCAGACTCTGCCTGTGCTCTTTGCTGGATTCTCTTATGCTGCCCACATGGCAGATGTGCTTGCTTCTCCAGCGAGGCTTGCCGCTGCCTTCCCAGCAACACACTCCTGTGCTTCCTGACTGCCTCTGGGTCTAGAGATTTTCCACACACCTCCCTCCCTCCCTCTCTCCCTCCATTTCGGCCTTCCTTTCTTTCTCCCTCTCTTCCCCCCACCTCCTTTGCTTCTCTCTCTTACTTCCTCCCCTTCCCACTTGTAAAGTTGCTGGTTCGGGTCTGCCCTTACATTTCTCATCTGTACAATCACACCCAGAGTCTCGTAATGGCTTCCAAGCCTTTTCCTCTAAAATCTGCCTCCAAACACTGTGGCTTTCACACATTTGATCAAGAAACACAGCAGGAAGCTTTCCATTCACAAACCCATTCACCTCCCAAACACACGAAAAACAGTATTTCTTTCTTTCTCCTCATTCTTTTCTCTGCCTTAATTTCCTCTTTTCCTTTTTATTTACTTTTTTGTGTCCATCTATTTTGTTTATAGAGAGATATGTACGTGAATAAATAGAATAAACCTTTCAAAGTAAAATTTACCTACCAATGTTGAATAAACTCTAATGTTTTACTCTCTTCTCTTCCTCCCCTTCCCTCCCCTCCCCTCCCCTCTCCTCCCCTTCCCTCCCCTCCCCTCCCCTCTCCTCCCCTCCCCTCTCCTCCCCTCCCCTCTCCTCCCCTTCCCTCTCCTCCCCTCCCCTCTCCTCCCCTCCCATCCCTCTCCTTCCCTCCTCTCCTCCCCTCCCCCCTCTCTTCTCCTCTAGTCTATTCTAGTTCATCCCATTCTATGTGCTCCCTTACATTTAGATTCATGGTTTCAATTAGACACAATATTGGTCACAGACCATTAAGTTGATTTCACATCTTAGTCACAGGTCAGAACTCAGAACTGAATAATGCATTTTCTTTATACTGGAGTGTATAATAAAAATAAAAATTGTACTCAACCCATCTCCACATTGGTCCTTTCAGGAGACTTCTCATTGTCTACTGGATAATGTCCAACTCCTTGACAGAATCTGCAGGTTCCTGGTGACTAGTCAGTGTTTCTAGTTCCTTCTTCCCCCAGTCATCCTTCTGTTTTCCTGGTGACTCCATTTCTTTTTAGTGTAACTTCTCAATCTCTCTTTCTGGTCCCCTCCTGTCTTCATTATTCTTGCTGTTTTTCCCCAAATCAAGACTTGGATCATGGAGAATCAAATTCTCACCATTAACCCATCAGATTGTATGGGGGACTTGGGCTGCCGTAACCCCACTTTCTGTGTCGTCCCTGTGTCTGAAACTCTCCACAATCCAGCTGTCTGTCGAGCCTTACTGCACTCCTTGCCTTCCTCCCGCCCCAGGCATTCTGTTTGCACTTCTTCCCTAGGCTCCCCTGCTGCCAACGCTTTTCTCTCATTCCCACAGTAATCTCATCTTCTGTTCTTTCTCCACACCCTCCTTTTCCACTCAGCTACTTATCTTTTGAGGTCACTGTAAAAATCCTCTTGTCATTTCTGTGAGTACACCATCCTTTTAAATCTCCTTTTCTTTCATAGAGCTGATAGTTCTCAAGGAAAGTTGGCACAGAGTGTCTGCTGCATAGTTTGCTCTCATAAACCGCAGACTTTCCTAAACTTTGTCATCCTAAACCTTTGCTCTTTTTTCATTAAGAAAATTTTTCCATTCATTTTATACACCAAAGATCCCCTCTTCCTTCTTCTTGCCCCGACCTCAGCCTCCCCCTTCCAATTCCCCTACCTCCCCCCACAAGAAGGCAAGGCCTCCCATGGGGAGGCACATCCAGTAGAGGCAAGTGCAAGCCCCCCCCCAAGGCTTCACAAGGTGTCACATCATAGGTAGTGGGCTCCAAAAAGCTGCTCATGCACCAGGGATGGATTCTGATCTTACTGCCGGGGGGGCCTTAACCAGATCAAACTACACAATTGTCTCGTTATGCAGAGGGCCTAGTCCAGTCCTATGCAGGCTCCATGGCCATTGATCCATCTTTCATGAGTTACCACTAGTTTGGTTTGGTCGTCTCTGCAGGTTTCCCCATCATGATCCTGATGCACTTGCTCATAGAATCCCTCTTCGCTCTCTTCAACTGGACTCCTGGAGCTCGGCCTGGTGTTTGGCTGTGGATCTCTGCATCTGCTTACATCAGTCATCAGAGAAAAGCTCTGTGATGACAGTTAGGGTATTCACTGATCTGATCACTGGAGCAAACCAGTTCAGTTCAGGCACCCTCTCCACTATTGATAGTAGTCCAAGCTGGGGTCATCCTTGGGGATTCCTGGGAACTTCTCTAACACCGGGTTTCTCTCTATCCCCATGATATCCCCCTCCATCATGGTACCTCTTTCATTGGTCTCCTACTCCATCCCTGTTCCAGCCCAACCATCCTATTCTCTTATGCTCTCATCTCCTATCCCCTACCTTCCATTGCCCACCCTTCATCCCCAGTTTACTCATGGAGATCTCATCTGTTTTCCCTTCCCAGGGTGATCCATGCATACCTCTTTGGGTCTTCCTTGATAGCTAGCTTCTCTGGAGTTGTGGGTTGTAGTCTGTAAATCTTTGCTCTTTATACAACACTGAACACTGGATCGTTCATGTTCGTGTCTGTTAGTGGTGCCACATGTGCATGTGTGGAAGTCAGATCATGTTTGTTAGTGCTGCTGTACATGTGCCATGGGGCACGTGGGTATGTGTAGAAGTCAGAAGACAACCTGTGGTGTTGGTCCTCATTTTCCATCTTCTTTGTGGTAATCTTTTGATTTTAGCCTCTATGAATGCCAGGTGTGATGATTTGAAAGAAAATGAGCCCCATAGGGAGTGGCACTATGAGGAGGTGTGGCCTCCTTGGAGGAAGTGTGTCACTGTGGGGTGGACTTTGAGGTTTCCTATGCTCAAGCTATGCCTAGTGTGACACACAGTTGCTTCTTCTGCCTTCAGATCAAGATGTAGAACTCTCACCTCCTTCTCCAGCACCATGTTGGCCTGAATGCTGCCTTGCTGCCAGTCATGACGATAATGGACTACACCTCTGAACTGTAAGCTAGCCCCAAGGAGATGTTTTCTTTATAAGAGTTGATGTGGTCATGGTGTCTCTTCACAGCAGTAGAAACCCTGACTGAGACACCAGGCTAGCTGATCGTGAGAATGTCTGTAGGTGCTAGGACGTGAGCAAAGGCCCTCCTGATTGTGCAGCAAGCGTTTCATCCACTGGCCACTTCCCTGCTACACACTGTTGACTCCTACTGCAGTAACATGGTGAGATTCATGTCCAGAGACTGACTCTAAACACCTTGAGGTCCAAACCTCTGCTGTATCACGTCCTCTTACTGACATGCCACCCAACAAGGTGAAAGAAAGCAGTCATAAAGTGGCTACTTCATGATTTGGTTACATTTAACAGAAACCCTGGTGCCAGGCATAGGAAATCTCCTTTCAAGCCATTAGTCAGAGAAGTCTAAGAGATCCCCAAAGAATATGGGTTGTTTTGTTGCCCTTGATTGTCTCTGAGAACTTGATGATCACACCCCATTCTGAAGACACTGGATACTTCAGACACAACAGGACTTGGAGGAACAGAGCTGGAGCTGATGTGGAAGCTTCTTTTCTGGGAACTGGCTCTTATAGTAGAGAGCTAGCAAGCTGCCAAGAACGATGTGCATTGGTAGTCCTACCAATGTGTATAAACCTAGGAACGACAACAATGACTCGTCTGGCAAGACGTTTGCAGCAGCGCAACAGTGGCACTTTTATCATGGGGTAACCAGCCACTGGTTAACTGGACTTAAAGCTTGCTTAGTAGGAGAAATGGAAGGAGAAGCTGTTAGTGCCATTTTCCAAACTAATGTTATTTCTAGCTGTAGTTGAACTGCTTATCCTCATGCACACAGGTGAGAGTAGCTCTCACCCATCATCTGAGAAGCTTATTGGAATAGACAGAGACTACTACAGAGATCCACGATTTATCAAAATGCAGAGAAACTATGACTGTGTGTACCCAACCCAATGGACACATCTTCAGCACAACCTCTGCACCTAAGGTCAGGGAAAATCATGGCGTGGGTGTGGAGAATGTACGGTCCAGACCCAGAATTCTCACTCTAAAACAACATCTTCTGTATATGAGAGGGAAGCTTCATCCATAAACTCTCACCAACACTAGCATAATGACAACAGCTGACATTCCAATGTGAGCAGGGAAAATTCTGGACGGTCCCATGACCAGATGAGGAGCCACTGGTGGTAGGCGCTGGCTGAGAGAGGGAGAATCAGTCTCCTCTAGGGAGCTCCCATACAGGTTGTCCAAGCCCAAGTAATTAGCTGGACTCATGCACATACGACCACAGCTAAATGGACTCAGTAAATCATGTATACATGTATACATATATATTCATGCATATGTAATTTAAAAATATAGTTAGCTCTGTGACCATTACAAATTAAATTCCTATCAGCGCAGCTACAGAATCCTCACACAACCCTAAACTGTAATCAAACTGATGATCCTCTCAAGGTTCACATGCACTAAAACTGATGATTCTCATGCAAATACTAGATAGTGTTACCAAATTCCACTCTCGCTGTCCAATTTTATTTTCCAAATTTATTGCAAGGCCACCAAAGCTACACAAAATGAAACACAGCGATACCCACTCTTTCTTCTTCCCTATGCCCCATTCAGCCTTATATATTATATATACTATATAATGCATTTATCTATGTATATGTATGTGTGCATATACATGCAACAATAATTGAAGCAATCATGAATTTGGGAGGGAGTTTGGGGGCAAGAATGAGGTAGATGCAGGGCTCATGATAGATTCTTAGTCAAATAATACAATTTTTAAAAAATGGTTTGTGGTTGACTTCATGGTATAATTCCATCATTGTCATCACCATCAAATGACCAAAACAAATGTTCCAGAATTTATTTATTTCTTAATATAATGTTTGGTGGTGACATTCAAGTTCACTGTTCTAGGTTTTTATACAATGCACTCAAACAGGAAACCACACAGAGATCCTGCAATGAAATCCATTTCCTTTCATATTACCACCCCCCCCCCCCAACTAAATCTTAGTCTCTGATATGGACAGAAGCATCTCCTAGGTGGAAATAAAGTGTCCCTTGTCTTAGTGAATGTCAATTGAGGCCACAGGAGAGCTAAAAAATACTGAATATTGAAATAGAATTTTCCACTAACTTTCTTCTACATGGCACAATCAGAAGAGCAGGCTACCAGCTCACTCCATGCTACATCTCCGAGACAAAATAAAACACTGGCGAGATTCTGCTCCAACTCTGAGCTGCACTGTGAAGGAAAGCTGAATGGGGCATACGGGAGAAGAAAGAGTGGGTATCGCTGTGTTTCATTTTGTGTAGCTTTGGTGGCCCTGCCATAAACTTGGAAAATAAAATTGGACAGCAGGAGTGGAATTTGGTAACACTATCTAGTATTTGCATGAGAATCATCAGTTTTAGTGCATGTGAATCCTGAGAGGATCATCAGTTTGATTACAGTTTAGGGTTGTGTGAGGATTCTGTAGCTGAGTTGATAGGAATTTGATTTGTAATAATCACAAAGTTAACTATATTTTAGAATTACATTTGCATTTACTGTCACAGATCAAACAAAAATGGCCTTGTGAGCTATGGAAATGACCCTGTTCATCAGAAAGACCTTGCTCAACTTCTTAAGGATCAATCAAGCATTCTTGTGAGGCGTTCAGGCATGAGGTGTTTTACTATTTCAGACAGAGATGCTAACTTGCCATTAGCCAGGGCTTAGCATCAACCCATTTCTAGGTATTTAATTGGAGAGGCGTCATTAAGCAAATTAATTTGCTTTTGAATTCATTTGAGGTTATTTTAAGTATAGGCTTCCAAAGAGTAAATTTTTCAAGCCATTTATATTTATTTTAATTTTTAGTTCAGTATTTTCTTGGTTTACACACAGGAATTTTTAAGAATCCCAAAGCTGCCCAGGAATGGCTCCCTGTGGCATTTCTGTACATGTATGCCATGTATAATGATCATACAGAAATGGCTGACATATTACCTGGATTGATTCTTGGTTTTATTTTGATACATGGTTTCATCAGGTAATTCAGTTTGTTCTCAAACTCTTGACCCTCAACTTGCTAAAATCCTGGGATGGCAGGTATGCACAGCTCTTCCTGGCTCTGCGGGTTTTCAAAAGTAGTCTTAGGATGTTTACATATTTATCAATTCTCTTTTAAAAGTTTGGCATGGGTTACACCTTTGTAAGTGTTCTGAAGGAGAATAAATTAATGGTCATCTAGGATAGTGACTTTTCAACTTTTAGTTGTTCAATCAACACTTTACTCATGGAGCTAACAGTATCAGTGCATAGGTCTACTCTCTTGTGGGTCCTCCACATTTGTGTACAGATTCCCTTATAACACCCATAAATGTTCAGTAGATCTCCAGGGCATTGTAGTTATATTAAGAACGTGAACTTGGTGGCCTTTTCCTATGAGCTATGGTTCTTCTCTCATTTGTAAAGTGACAAAAATTATAGCACAGACTAATTGATTGAAAAATTTCCCCTCACTCCCTTGCATACTTGGCCACCACTGGAGTAACAAGAGAGCTTGGTTCTCCTGAGATAATTGCTGTCTACCTGGAGGGCATTACCTGGCCCTGTCTCCCAAACTATGGGCTCTAACTACCAATAGGAAGTTTCCCCCCCTTAGCTGCTTCTGTGTGGAGAACAGAGGGAGGATTGCTCTCAGAGGGTAAGGGGTGGCAGACCCTGGTTTATCTGCGGGCAAAGCTTCCATTGTGTCAAATCAAGGACCTGCCACATTTCCCATTCTGGATAATAATTCTCAGCCTCTCAAATAATTTGTTGCTTTAAGCCAGGAAGAACTCTTCCTTAAACATTTTTATCTTTGTGATTCCATTGGGTGGGATGACAATCACCAGAAGTAACTAAATTATATGGCTATATGTACATAGTCTTTCTGCACATCCATCTAAAGGTGACATTTTAGTGGCGGGGGTGGTGGTGGTGGAGGAAGTGTCTTTAAAATATAAATGATAGCACATTGAAAAATAGCAACAAAAAAGACAGAAAAATGTATAACCCAGAAATATAAATCCAGTCTTGGCACTGAGTGGTGGGTCTTTATTCCTGCATCTGAACTCTCATTCCTCAGGGCAGTGGTAATGGCAGACATAAGTGCTAACATACCCCTTTTTTCTTGTATTAGTAAATTTTAATTTTTCTAAAGACCTACTTTTGCTTAGTGCTTAATTATTTAAGAAAAAAACATTTTTTCCTATGAACCTTAAGAGCTACAAAATCAACCTATTAGACAAGATGTGCCTATCTGTGCAGTAATGGCATGCCTTTTATGGGAGCAACCAACTACCTTCTGACTGTTCTAGAATCCTATTCCCAAAGGAGAGAATTCATGCTTAGCATTGTAAACCTGTTCAACAGCTCATGCCTGGGGAGGTTATCAGTCTAATGGGATAGCTTACTATTGCTGTTTAACTAAATTGACATAGCATTAAACTGCCTTCTAAATACCTGTTTATACCCATAGATGAAAACTACCCTCAGCCTTAATCAAAGAGAGCTCTCTTTGCATTGAATAGTAATGAAAACAGATTGTTGTCCAAGATGTTGAAAATCAGTGACAGTTAAGGGACCAGCCCTAAACAACACATTTTTATCACTCCCTTTAAAGCTCAGAGAATAATTTGAAAGAGGGAGACAGAAGAAAGTGTGTGCTAGAAGATAAAAACAGGGCCATGAAAAGCAATCCTTTCACTCCAGTTGTGAACTCTAAGTAGCTGTGGTTGCTTACACTGACCTGCAAAGGAGTGGTTTTGTTAACAACCCCTCATACTGGAGGAAAGAGCACCCTACCCCTTACTAATGAACTGGCACTATTGGCTATTGGTAGATCCTGGGATTGGGGTATTCCTTGACTTCAGTTGGGTCCCCACTTCGGAGCCCACTCGGCTCTAATGCATAGTTGCAAACCCAAGCTCACATTGATGTCACAGGCTAATGCCCGTGGGTTACAAAACAAGACAGACAGGAAAATGAGACAGAAATTTGTAGGGTAGAGGGAAGGTGGATGAGGTGGGAGGAGACAGGAGAGGATAGGGATGAGGTAATCAGTGTGCATTATATTCATGTTAGTATTGTCAGGGAACAAACTTAGTGAATAGAAAATACGAAGAAAAGGAAATCATCCAGTTTTATTATTTTATTTTTGAGGTCAAGAGAAGCACACGTTAGTTATTTTTCTGCCACAAAAATTTGCTAACATTTTTTTCTAGGGTATTTAATCACAAGATACTTACTGGTTATGGATGAACAAAGCCAGCAACAATCAAAAGCTGAAATGTCTAATCTTAACATACAAAGTTCAACAGTTTATACCTGGAAACCGAGAGAAAGTGAACTATTTCTGGCTTCCTGATTTGAGCATTTAAAAGAAGGCTTATATTTTTGTAACAAACAGCTAATCATTTATAACAGTCTTTGATGTAGATTGCTCTTTCCAGAAAAGGAATACAGTAGAGAACAATGTATTATTTGGGTTATTGTTTGGGCCAATTTTAAATATAATTAAAAGTAGATTGGAGTTTTTGTTTCCTGGTTCTCAAGACCAAACCCAGAACTGTCTGCATACTAGGCAGGTGCTCCAAGACCACACATTTTAAATGTTAATCAGCCAAGGAAAGGACTACAGATTAGCAATGTTGGTAACAAGCAGCTGGACAAACCCTCTGGAATGCTGAGGTTTAAACTTTTTGTTTGGATTGCACTGTGTGAGGCTCAAGAAGCTGAATTCCGTTAGAATGTGTACATAAATGGGATTCCATCCTGGTTCCTTTAGGCAGCTGCTGGCATCCCGTGTGTCAGCCATTGTCATTTCTACCTTACTGACTCTAAGGAATAAAGAATGTCGGTCAGCACCATCTCACAGGACAACATCAGACAGAGACGCTGACGCCAAACCCAGCCTCGTGTTCCTCACAGCTTTGCACTTTTGTGGCTGCCTAGAACTGTGGTCAGTGCACAGAAGAGCTTCCTGATGGCAGCCACCTGACAACCAACTATTGGCCGGGCATAGCCCTTGCTACCCAGAGCGGCTCCTGGAGCAGCAGCCTCGATAATATTTGGGAACTTATTTTGAAGTGAGGCATCTGGTGTGTCATTTAGCATGTCAGTGCTGCATTTAAACAATATCCCTGTACAACATCTCTATACCTTCTAGTGGGAAGAGCAAAGAATTTGGAGCATGAAGAGCCCTGCCGCAGACTGGGTATGGCACCTTAAGGAAGTTGCTTAGCTTTTGAAAAATCACTTTTTTTGCCTCTAAAAGAGAGTGTGACTAGCTAATTTAAGGAGTTACTGTGATGATGTATTTGCATGTAAATGTCTTGAACTAGAAAAGTTTTGGGTGATGTACTGCCTTGCAAGTCCCCCAATATTTGCTTCCCTTGGTTTTCTTAACAGAAGACTTTCTGACTGGGGCAAGATGGGACCCCAGGGCACTTTGACATTGCGTTCTCCTGAAGCCTAGGCATGTGAACACATTTAACAATTATTTATTGGCCATTAGAATTTCTTCCTTTGAGAGCTGTCAATTTGATTTATTAGCCCACTTATTGATTGAATATTTTTCTTTGTTATTTAGTTTTTTGAATTCTTTATAGATTCTAGATGCTACTACTCAGTTAGATAAACATATAGCAAAGATTTTGCTTCCATTATTGTGAGGAAATTGAGTCTTGTGTGGATGTATACTAGTCCAGTGACTATGGAAGTCAGTATGAAGGTTTATCAAAAAGCCCCAAATGGAAAGACTTTATAATCTAACTGTACCTCTCTTGGGTATGTACTTTAAGGACTCTAAGTAAACATACTACAGAGGTACTCACACACTAGTACTTTTTGCTACCCTAGTCATCCCTGCCAAGACTAGGAACCAGCCTAGATATGTACAGTGTCAGGAATAAAGAATTCTCTGTCTGTCTGTCTATCTATATCTATATCTATATCTATATCTATATCTATATCTATATATGTATCTATG